>NW_027139241.1:387500-551253 GCF_035084215.1 Heptranchias perlo | reverse complement strand
TCGGACCCTCACCCTAAATCCCCCCGGACCCTGACCGCCCCCCGGACCCTCACCGCAACATCCCCAAATACCGACTCCCACCCCCGGACCCTCACCCTAAACCCCCCCGGACCCTGACCGCCCCCCGGACTCTCACCACTGCCTCCTCCCCCCCGCCCCCCCCCAGGACCCTCACACCCCACCTCTTACAGTAACACAGTAATCCCCACATCCCTCACCCACTCCGAAAACACACACACACACCCCTCACTCCTCGCCCACTCAGGAAGCCCCCGATCCACCTCGCCCCCCTCACCCACTCAGCAAAACCCCCCTCGCCCACTCTGCTCGCAAAGGAACGAGCCCCGGACGCACTGTACCTCCGACAGGTTGCTGTCACAAGCCGATTTCCTCGCCTCCTGTAACAGAACGGGAGAAAGAGAGGGATTAGAACCACGGCCAGCGAGCTCCCCCGCCTCGTTCCCCTCTCCCACACCGCCTCCGTTCCCCTGCCCCCCTCCCCCCACCGAGCTGGCACCCTGGCGGACACTTCAGTGACCACAGGGCACTGACGCCCATTTCTCTCCCCGCCCCTGGGGTCAGGACCTCCCGCCCTCTGCACGGTCGGTGGGGGGACACACCGATGGACTCACCGCGATCTGCCTCTTCAGAGACTCCATCTCCTGCCGCAGCTGCTCCATCTCGCCCATGGTGCAAACGGTGAGAAAGTCCCTCTGCCCTCAGTCGGAGTCCGGGGAGGACGGGGGGGAACCTGAATCGCCTGCAACACAAGAGCACACGAGAGGCGTCCGGGTGAGGAACGAGGCCCGTTGCAGGGAGACGGGGACCAGAGAGAGAGAGAGACACACACACGGAGGGAGAGAGAGACACGGAGAGAGGGAGAGAGAGACACGGAGAGAGGGAGAGAGAGACACACACACGGAGGGAGAGAGAGACACACACACACGGAGGGAGAGGGAGAGACACACACACGGAGGGAGAGAGAGAGAGAGACACACACACGGAGGGAGAGAGAGACACGGAGAGAGGGAGAGAGAGAGACACACACACGGAGGGAGAGAGAGACACGAGAGAGGGAGAGAGAGAGACACACACACGGAGGGAGAGAGAGACACACACACGGAGGGAGAGAGAGAGAGAGACACACACACGGAGGGGGAGAGAGAGAGAGACACACACACGGAGGGAGAGAGAGACACGGAGAGAGGGAGAGAGAGAGAGAGACACACACGGAGGGAGAGAGAGAGAGACACACACACGGAGGGAGAGAGAGAGAGACACACACACGGAGGGAGAGAGAGACACGGAGAGAGGGAGAGAGAGAGACACACACACGGAGGGAGAGAGAGACACACACACGGAGGGGGAGAGAGAGACACACACACACGGAGGGGGGAGAGAGAGAGAGACACACACACGGAGGGAGAGAGAGAGAGACACACACACGGAGGGAGAGAGAGACACGGAGAGAGGGAGAGAGAGAGACACACACACGGAGGGAGAGAGAGACACACACACGGAGGGGGAGAGAGAGAGAGACACACACACACGGAGGGGGAGAGAGAGAGAGACACACACACGGAGGGAGAGAGAGAGAGACACACACGGAGGGAGAGGGAGAGACACACACACGGAGGGAGAGAGAGAGACACACACACGGAGGGAGAGAGAGACACGGAGAGAGGGAGAGGGAGAGACACACACACGGAGGGAGAGAGAGACACGGAGAGAGGGAGAGAGAGAGAGAGACACACACACGGAGGGAGAGAGAGACACGGAGAGAGGGAGAGAGAGAGAGAGACACACACGGAGGGAGAGAGAGAGAGACACACACACGGAGGGAGAGAGAGAGAGACACACACACGGAGGGAGAGAGAGACACGGAGAGAGGGAGAGAGAGAGACACACACACGGAGGGAGAGAGAGACACACACACGGAGGGGGAGAGAGAGACACACACACACGGAGGGGGAGAGAGAGAGAGACACACACACGGAGGGAGAGAGAGAGAGACACACACACGGAGGGAGAGAGAGACACGGAGAGAGGGAGAGAGAGAGACACACACACGGAGGGAGAGAGAGACACACACACGGAGGGGGAGAGAGAGAGAGACACACACACACGGAGGGGAGAGAGAGAGAGACACACACACGGAGGGAGAGAGAGAGAGACACACACGGAGGGAGAGGGAGAGGACACACACACGGAGGGAGAGAGAGAGACACACACACGGAGGGAGAGAGAGACACGGAGAGAGGGAGAGGGAGAGACACACACACGGAGGGAGAGAGAGACACGGAGAGAGGGAGAGAGAGAGAGAGACACACACACGGAGGGAGAGAGAGACACGGAGAGAGGGAGGGAGAGAGAGACACGGAGAGAGGGAGAGAGAGAGACACACACACGGAGGGAGAGAGAGACACACGGAGGGAGAGAGAGAGAGACACACGGAGGGAGAGAGAGAGACACACACGGAGGGAGAGAGAGAGAGACACACACGGAGGGAGAGAGAGAGACACACACGGAGGGAGAGAGAGAGACACACACGGAGGGAGAGAGAGAGACACACACGGAGGGAGAGAGAGAGACACACACGGAGGGAGAGAGAGAGACACACACGGAGGGAGAGAGAGAGACACACACACGGAGGGAGAGAGACACACGGAGGGAGAGAGAGAGACACACGGAGGGAGAGAGAGAGAGAGACACACACGGAGGGAGAGAGAGACACACACACACGGAGAGAGAGAGAGAGAGACACACACACACGGAGAGAGAGAGAGAGAGAGACACACACACGGAGGGAGAGAGAGAGAGACACACACACGGAGGGAGAGAGAGAGACACACACACGGAGGGAGAGAGAGAGACACACACACGGAGGGAGAGAGACACACGGAGGGAGAGAGAGACACACACACACGGAGGGAGAGAGAGAGAGAGACACACACGGAGGGAGAGAGAGACACACACACACGGAGAGAGAGAGAGAGAGACACACACACGGAGGGAGAGAGAGAGACACACACACGGAGAGAGAGAGAGAGAGAGACACACACGGAGGGAGAGAGAGAGACACACACACGGAGAGAGAGAGAGAGAGAGACACACACGGAGGGAGAGAGAGAGACACACACACACGGAGAGAGAGAGAGAGAGAGACACACACGGAGGGAGAGAGAGAGAGAGACACACACGGAGGGAGAGAGAGAGACACACACACACGGAGAGAGAGAGAGAGAGAGACACACACACGGAGAGAGAGAGACACACACACACGGAGAGAGAGAGACACACACACCAGAGAGAGAGAGAGAGACACACACGGAGGGAGAGAGAGAGACACACACACACGGAGGGAGAGAGAGAGACACACGGAGGGAGAGAGAGACACACACGGAGGGAGAGAGAGAGACACACACGGAGGGAGAGAGAGAGGACACACGGAGGGAGAGAGAGAGACACACGGAGGGAGAGAGAGAGACACACACGGAGGGAGAGAGAGAGACACACGGAGGGAGAGAGAGACACACGGAGGGAGAGAGAGACACACACGGAGGGAGAGAGAGACACACACGGAGGGAGAGAGAGAGACACACGGAGGGAGAGAGACACACACACGGAGGGAGAGAGACACACGGAGGGAGAGAGAGACACACACACACGGAGGGAGAGAGAGAGAGAGACACACACGGAGGGAGAGAGAGACACACACACACGGAGAGAGAGAGAGAGAGAGACACACACGGAGGGAGAGAGAGAGACACACACACACGGAGAGAGAGAGAGAGAGACACACACACGGAGGGAGAGAGAGAGAGACACACACACGGAGAGAGAGAGAGAGAGAGACACACACGGAGGGAGAGAGAGAGACACACACACACGGAGAGAGAGAGAGAGAGAGACACACACACGGAGGGAGAGAGAGAGAGAGACACACACGGAGGGAGAGAGAGAGACACACACACACGGAGGGAGAGAGAGAGACACACGGAGGGAGAGAGAGACACACACGGAGGGAGAGAGAGAGACACACACGGAGGGAGAGAGAGAGACACACGGAGGGAGAGAGAGACACACACGGAGGGAGAGAGAGAGACACACGGAGGGAGAGAGAGAGACACACGGAGGGAGAGAGAGAGACACACGGAGGGAGAGAGAGACACACACGGAGGGAGAGAGAGAGACACACGGAGGGAGAGAGAGAGACACACACGGAGGGAGAGAGAGAGACACACGGAGGAGAGAGAGACACACACGGAGGGAGAGAGAGAGACACACACGGAGGGAGAGAGAGAGACACACGGAGGGAGAGAGAGAGACACACGGAGGGAGAGAGAGACACACACGGAGGGAGAGAGAGAGACACACGGAGGGAGAGAGAGAGACACACGGAGGGAGAGAGAGAGACACACACACACGGAGGAGAGAGAGAGACACACGGAGGGAGAGAGAGACACACACAGAGAACATAAGAACATAAGAAATTGGAGCAGGAGTAGGCCAATCGGCCCCTCGAGCCTGCTCCGCCATTCAATAAGATCATGGCTGATCTGATCCCAACCACAAATCTAAAGAACACAAGAAGTCGGAGCAGGACCCGGCCACTCAGCCCCTGGGCCCTCTCCGCCACCCACAGGGCATTGACCGATCCGAACTCAGCTTCATGTCCAATTTCCTGCCGCTCCCCATAACCCCTAATTCCCTTTACTTCTAGGAAACTGTCGATTTCTGTTTTAAATTTATTTAATGATGTAGCTTCCTGGGGCAGCAAATTCCACAGACCTACCACCCTCTGAGTGAAGAAGTTTCTCCTCATCTCAGTTTTGAAAGAGCAGCCCCTTATTCTAAGATTATGCCCCCTAGTTCTAGTTTCACCCATCCTTGGGAACATCCTTACTGCATCCACCCGATCAAGCCCCTTCACAATCTTATATGTTTCAATAAGATCGCCTCTCATTCTTCTGAACTCCAATGAGTAGAGTCCCAATCTACTCAACCTCTCCTCATATGTCCGCCCCTAGAAACGTCTGAAGGTGGATTCGAACCCATGCCTCCAGAAAAATCTAGGTCGTAAATGGAACGTCTTAGACCGCTCGGCCATCCTGACTGAGGGAGAGAGAGAGACACACACGGAGGGAGAGAGAGAGACACACACGGAGGGAGAGAGAGAGACACACACGGAGGGAGAGAGAGACACACACACGGAGGGAGAGAGAGACACACACGGAGGGAGAGAGAGAGACACACACGGAGGGAGAGAGACACACGGAGAGAGGGAGAGAGACACACACACACGGAGGGAGAGATAGAGACACACACACGGAGGGAGAGAGAGAGAGAGACACACACGGAGGGAGAGAGAGAGGGACACACACACGGAGAGAGAGAGAGAGACACACACACACGGGGGGAGAGAAAGAGACACACACATGGAGGTAGAGAGAGAGATACACACATACGGAGGGAGAGAGAGAGACACACACACGGAGGGAGAGAGAGAGAGAGAGACACGGAGAGAGGGAGAGACACACACGGAGGGGGAGAGAGAGACACACACGGGGGGAGAGAGAGACACGGAGAGAGGGAGAGGGAGAGACACACACACGGGGGGAGAGAAAGAGACACACACATGGAGGTAGAGAGAGAGAGAGAGAGAGACACGGAGAGAGGGAGAGACACACACGGAGGGGGAGAGAGACACACACACGGAGAGAGAGAGAGACACACACACACGGAGGGAGAGAGAGACACACGGAGGGAGAGAGAGAGAGACACACACGGAGGGAGAGAGAGACACACGGAGGGAGAGAGAGACACACGGAGGGAGGGAGAGAGACACACACACGGAGGGAGAGAGAGACACACGGAGGGAGGGAGAGAGACACACACACGGAGGGAGAGAGAGACACACGGAGGGAGAGAGAGACACACACGGAGGGAGAGAGAGACACACACGGAGGGAGAGAGAGAGACACACACGGAGGGAGAGAGAAACACACACGGAGGGAGAGAGAGAGGCACACGGAGAGAGGGAGAGAGAGACACACACAGAGGGAGAGAGAGAGACACACACGGAGGGAGAGAGAGACACACACGGAGGGAGAGAGAGACACACACGGAGGGAGAGAGAGAGGCACACGGAGAGAGGGAGAGAGAGACACACACGGAGGGAGAGAGAGAGGCACACGGAGAGAGGGAGAGAGAGACACACACAGAGGGAGAGAGAGAGACACACACGGAGGGAGAGAGAGACACACACGGAGAGAGGGAGAGAGAGAGAGACACGGAGAGAGAGGGAGAGAGGGAGAGGGAGAGAGACACGGAGAGAGAGGGTGAGGGACACGGAGAGAGAGAGAGAGAGGGACACGGAGAGAGAGAGAGAGAGAGACACGGGGAGAGAGAGAGAGAGAGAGACACGGAGAGAGGGAGAGGGAGAGAGACACGGAGAGAGAGGGTGAGAGCGGGAGACACGTACCAGTGTGGGAAGCAATGACTGGGGTGTTCACAGCTGGCAGTGACTGTGCTGAGAACCACTGCCTGGCTCCAGGGTCACAGCCTCTCCCTTCCCCTCCCAGACTCTCCCAGGTAGTCAAATCAGTTCAGAGGCAAATCGCAGGTAGGCAAATCCAGCTGCAACACACACTCAGAGGCGAGGTATTCTGCGGTGAGTGACTCACCTCCTGACAAGGGCAGCAGGCACATGGGGAATAACACCACCCTGCACATTCCCCTCCAAATCACACACCATCCCTCCCGAAACCTCTCCGACTCTCGACCTCTCTCTCCCTCCGCCTTGAAGACTCGCCTTAAAACCTCCCTCTTTGACCAAGCTTTCGGTCGCCTGTCCGAATATCTCCGTATGTGTCTCCGGGTGAACTATTTATCTGATTCAGGCTCCTGGGAAGCGCCTTGGGGAGTTTCATGATCTTAAAAGGCCCTTGCGTAAAAGCAAGTTGCCATTCCTGCTCCCCTGGTCACCAGGATCAGGGATCGAGCGTCACGGCCCAGATCGCAGCTCAGATCTGGGGCAGGACGAGTCCAAATGGGCCAGCAACAACTCCCCACATGAACCCACCTTGCAGTGACCGTGAGATGAGCAGAAACGGAGGGCCAGGTGTTCAGATCAGGAAGGACAGCAGATTGAGTACAAATTTGACTGGCAAATCAGACAGTCGAATGCCAAAAAAAAATCAGGATGTTCGAGCGAAAAGAGTCCCAGTATTGCGAGGGAGAAATTTAACCCACTCCCCTCACTGGAACACTCTGATATATCCCACACCCCTCACTGTAACACTCTGATATACCCCACACCCCTCACTGTAACACTCTGATATATCCCACACCCCTCACTGTAACACTCTGATATATCCCACACCCCTCACTGTAACACTCTGATATATCCCACACCCCTCACTGTAACACTCTGATATATCGCACACCCCTCACTGTAACACTCTGATATACCCCACACCCCTCACTGTAACACTCTGATATATCCCACACCCCTCACTGTAACACTCTGATATATCCCACACCCCTCACTGTAACACTCTGATATATCCCACACCCCTCACTGTAACACTCTGATATATCGCACACCCCTCACTGTAACACTCTGATATACCCCACACCCCTCACTGTAACACTCTGATATATCCCACACCCCTCACTGTAACACTCTGATATATCCCACACCCCTCACTGTAACACTCTGATATATCCCACACCCCTCACTGTAACACTGATATACCCCACACCCCTCACTGTAACACACTGATATATCCCACACCCCACACTGTAACACTCTG
Organism: Heptranchias perlo; assembly: GCF_035084215.1. Lineage (NCBI taxonomy): Eukaryota > Metazoa > Chordata > Chondrichthyes > Hexanchiformes > Hexanchidae > Heptranchias > Heptranchias perlo. The sequence continues at coordinate 543,436 of NW_027139241.1, read as the reverse complement.
ATATATCCCACACCCCTCACTGTAACACTCTGATATGTCCCACACCCCTCACTGTAACACTCTGATATATCCCACACCCCTCACTGTAACACTCTGATATATCCCACACCCCTCACTGTAACACTCTGATATACCCCACACCCCTCACTGTAACACTCTGATATATCCCACACCCCTCACTGTAACACTCTGATATATCGCACACCCCTCACTGTAACACTCTGATATATCCCACACCCCTCACTGTAACACTCTGATATATCCCACACCCCTCACTGTAACACTCTGATATATCCCACACCCCTCACTGTAACACTCTGATATATCCCACACCCCTCACTGTAACACTCTGATATACCCCACACCCCTCACTGTCACACTCTGATATATCCCACACCCCTCACTGTAACACTCTGATATACCCCACACCCCTCACTGTAACAATCTGATATATCCCACACCCCTCACTGTAACATTCTGATATATCCCACACCCCTCACTGTAACACTCTGATATATCCCACACCCCTCACTGTAACACTCTGATATATCCCACACCCCTCACTGTAACACTCTGATATATCCCACACCCCTCACTGTAACACTCTGTCCCATCAAACACATCCCAGGGTAGGTACAGACCGGGTTAGAATCAGAGTAAAGCTCCCTCTGCACTGTCCCATCAAACACTCCCAGGGCAGGTACAGGGTTAGATACAGACTAAAGCTCCCTCTACACTGTCCCATCAAACACTCCCAGGGCAGGTACAGGGTTAGATACAGAGTAAAGCTCCCTCTACACTGTCCCATCAAACACTCCCAGGGCAGGTACAGGGTTAGAATCAGAGTAAAGCTCCCTCTGCACTGTCCCATCAAACACACCCAGGGCAGGTACAGGGTTAGATACAGAGTAAAGCTCCCTCTACACTGTCCCATCAAACACTCCCAGGGCAGGTACAGGGTTAGATACAGAGTAAAGCTCCCTCTACACTGTCCCATCAAACACTCCCAGGGCAGGTACAGGGTTAGATACAGAGTAAAGCTCCCTCTACACTGTCCCATCAAACACACCCAGGGCAGGTACAGGGTTAGATACAGAGTAAAGCTCCCTCTACACTGTCCCATCAAACACTCCCAGGGCAGGTACAGGGTTAGATACAGAGTAAAGCTCCCTCTACACCGTCCCATCAAACACTCCCAGGGCAGGTACAGGGTTAGATACAGAGTAAAGCTCCCTCCACACTGTCCCATCAAACACTCCCAGGGCAGGTACAGGGTTAGATACAGAGTAAAGCTCCCTCTACACTGTCCCGTCAAACACTCCCAGGGCAGGTACAGGGTTAGATACAGAGTAAAGCTCCCTCTACACTGTCCCGTCAAACACTCCCAGGGCAGGTACAGGGTTAAATACAGAGTAAAGCTCACTCTACACTGTCCCATCAAACACTCCCAGGGCAGGTACAGGGTTAGATACAGAGTAAAGCTCCCTCTACAGTGTCCCATCAAACACTCCCAGGGCAGGTACAGGGTTAGATACAGAGTAAAGCTCCCTCTACACCGTCCCATCAAACACTCCCAGGGCAGGTACAGGGTTAGATACAGAGTAAAGCTCCCTCTACACTGTCCCATCAAACACTCCCAGGGCAGGTACAGGGTTAGATGCAGAGTAAAGCTCCCTCTACACTGTCCCGTCAAACACTCCCAGGGCAGGTACAGGGTTAGATGCAGAGTAAAGCTCCCTCTACACCGTCCCGTCAAACACTCCCAGGGCAGGTACAGGGTTAGATACAGAGTAAAGCTCCCTCTACACTGTCCCATCAAACACTCCCAGGGCAGGTACAGGGTTAGATACAGAGTAAAGCTCCCTCTACACTGTCCCATCAAACACTCCCAGGGCAGGTACAGGGTTAGATACAGAGTAAAGCTCCCTCTACACTGTCCCATCAAACACACCCAGGGCAGGTACAGGGTTAGATACAGAGTAAAGCTCCCTCTACACTGTCCCATCAAACACTCCCAGGGCAGGTACAGGGTTAGATACAGAGTAAAGCTCCCTCTACACCGTCCCATCAAACACTCCCAGGGCAGGTACAGGGTTAGATACAGAGTAAAGCTCCCTCTACACTGTCCCATCAAACACTCCCTGGTATGTTATTTATGTGGGCTGCAGGTGAACCATCTGCCTGTGATTGTTCACTTACTTTCGTCCCGAGCTCTGCCTCTCTGTCTCTCTCTCTCTCTCTCACTCCCAGACGTGTCTCTGGGCTCGAGCGTTGGTGACAGGGGGAGGGAGGCGACAGCGGGGATTGTGAAATGTTTCGGATAAAAGCTGACAGGAGAGTACCTAATGCAGCCAGAAAGAGGATTGGGGTCGACTCGGTCTCTTGCTCACGCACGCACACAAACAGAGCAAAGCCATTTAAAGCCGAGATCAGAAGGGGAGAACTCTGGAGAGGGCAGTGAAGTGGGCAGGGGGCAGAATTAAAAACCATTCTGTGCCTCAGCAGTGTTTGTTTGTCTGCTCGTGCCTGTGACATAGTGTATCAAGTGTGTTTTCTTTTTATTATTCGTTCATGGGATGTGGGCGTCGCTGGCGAGGGGGCATTTATTGCCCATCCCTAATTGCCCTCGAGAAGGTGGTGGTGAGCCGCCTTCTTGAACCGCTGCAGTCCGTCTGGTGACGGTTCTCCCACAGTGCTGTTAGGAAGGGAGTTCCAGGATTTTGACCCAGCGACGATGAAGGAACGGCGATATATTTCCAAGTCGGGATGGTGTGTGACTTGGAGGGGAACGTGCAGGTGGTGTTGTTCCCATGCGCCTGCTGCCCTTGTCCTTCTCGGTGGTAGAGGTTGCGGGTTTGGGAGGTGCTGTCGAAGAAGCCTTGGCGAGTTGCTGCAGTGCATCCTGTGGATGGTCCACAATGCAGCCACGGTGCGCCGGTGGTGAAGGGAGTGAATGTTTAGGGTGGTGGATGGGGTGCCAATCAAGCGAGCTGCTTTGTCCTGAATGGGAATGGTCCAAGTGTGGTCTAACCAAGGTATATGGAGACCAGAACTGTGCACAGTGCTCCAAGTGTGGTCTAACCAAGCTATATGGAGACCAGAACTGTACACAGTGCTCCAAGTGTGGTCAACCGAGGTATATGGAGACCAGAACAGTACACAGTGCTCCAAGTGTGGTCTAACCAAGGTATATGGAGACCAGAACCGTGCACAGTGCTCCAAGTGTGGTCTAACCGAGGTATATGGAGACCAGAACTGTGCACAGTGCTCCGAGTGTGGTCTAACCAAGGTATATGGAGACCAGAACTGTGCACAGTGCTCCGAGTGTGGTCTAACCAAGGTGTATGGAAACCAGAACCGTGCACAGTGCTCCAAGTGTGGTCTAACCAGGGTATGTGGAGACCAGAACTGTACACAGTGCTCCAAGTGTGGTCTAACCAAGGTATATGGAGACCAGAACTGTACACAGTGCTCCAAGTGTGGTCTAACCAAGGTATATGGAGACCAGAACTGTGCACAGTGCTCCAAGTGTGGTCTAACCAAGGTATATGGAGACCAGAACTGTGCACAGTGCTCCAAGTGTGGTCTAACCAAGGTTCTATACAAGTTTAATATAACTTCTCTGCTTTTCAATTCTAGAAATGAACCCCAGTGCTTGATTTGCCTTTTTTACGGCCTTATTAACCTGCTCCTCTGCCCTGTTTGGACTCTTATTATCCAAGCAGTATGTGGCCTCATTCCTCCGACCAAAGTTGAGTTTGCTTTGCTATAAATGTAAAGCCATTACTGAATTAGTTACAAATCCAGGCTCAGGCATTAAGTACTTGGGGTAATCCCATGCATTCGAGCATTAACAGAAGCATCAGAGGTCAGAAATGGGAAGGCAGAGAGAGAGAGAGGAGGAGGGAGAGAGAGAATAAAGAGAGAGAGACACAGACAAAGACAGGGGGAGAGAAGGAAAGAGAGAGAGAAACACAGACAAAGACAGAGGGAGAGAAGGAAAGAGAGAGAGACACAGACAAAGACAGGGGGAGAGAAGGAAAGAGAGAGAGAGACACAGACAAAGACAGAGGGAGAGAAGGAAAGAGAGAGAGACACAGACAAAGACAGGGGGAGAGAAGGAAAGAGAGAGAGACACAGACAAAGACAGGGGGAGAGAAGGAAAGAGAGAGAGAGACACAGACAAAGACAGAGGGAGAGAAGGAAAGAGAGAGAGACACAGACAAAGACAGGGGGAGAGAAGGAAAGAGAGAGAGACACAGACAAAGACAGGGGGAGAGAAGGAAAGAGAGAGAGACACACAGACAAAGACAGAGGGAGAGAAGGAAAGAGAGAGAGACAGACAGACAAAGAGAGAGGGAGAGAAGGAAAGAGAGAGAGAGACACACAGACAAAGACAGAGGGAGAGAAGGAAAGAGAGAGAGAGACAGACAAAGAGAGAGGGAGAGAAGGAAAGAGAGAGAGAGACACAGACAAAGAGAGAGGGAGAGAAGGAAAGAGAGAGAGAGACACAGACAAAGAGAGAGGGAGAGAAGGAAAGAGAGAGAGACACACACAGACAAAGAGAGAGGGAGAGAAGGAAAGAGAGAGAGACACACAGACAAAGTGAGAGGGAGAGAAGGAAAGAAAGAGAGACACACAGATAGACAAAGAGAGAGGGAGAGAAGGAAAGAGAGAGAGAGAGACAGACAAAGAGAGAGGGAGAGAAGGAAAGAGAGAGAGACACACAGATAGACAAAGAGAGAGGGAGAGAAGGAAAGAGAGAGACACACAGATAGACAAAGAGAGAGGGAGAGAAGGAAAGAAAGAGAGACACACAGATAGACAAAGAGAGAGGGAGAGAAGGAAAGAGAGAGAGAGAGACAGACAAAGAGAGAGGGAGAGAAGGAAAGAGAGAGAGACACAGACAAAGACAGGGGGAGAGAAGGAAAGAGAGAGAGACACACAGACAAAGACAGAGGGAGAGAAGGAAAGAGAGAGAGAGAGACAGACAAAGAGAGAGGGAGAGAAGGAAAGAGAGAGAGAGACACACAGACAAAGACAGAGGGAGAGAAGGAAAGAGAGAGAGAGACAGACAAAGAGAGAGGGAGAGAAGGAAAGAGAGAGAGACACATAGACAAAGAGAGAGGGAGAGAAGGAAAGAGAGAGAGAGGGAGAGAAGGAAAGAGAGAGAGACACACACACAGACAAAGACAGAGGGAGAGAAGGAAAGAGAGAGAGAGACAGACAAAGACAGAGAGAGAGAAGGAAAGAGAGAGAGACACACAGACAAAGAGAGAGAGAGGGAGAGAAGGAAAGAGAGAGAGAGAGAGAGAGACACAGACAAAGAGAGAGGGAGAGAAGGAAAGAGAGAGAGAGAGAGACAGACAGACAAAGAGAGAGAGAGAAGGAAAGAGAGAGACACACACAGACAAAGAGAGAGGGAGAAAATGAAAGAGAGAGACACACAGACAAAGAGAGAGGGAATGAAGGAAAGAGAGAGAGACACAGACAAAGAGAGAGGGAGAGAAGGAAAGAGAGAGAGAGGGAGAGATGGAAAGAGAGAGAGACACACACAGACAAAGAGAGAGAGCGAAGGAGAGAGAGAGACAGACAGACAAAGACAGAGAGAGAGAAGGAAAGAGAGAGAGAGACACACAGACAAAGAGAGAGGGAGAGAAGCAAAGAGAGAGAGACACACACAGACAAAGAGAGAGGGAGAGAAGGAAAGAGAGAGAGACACAGACAAAGACAGGGGGAGAGAAGGAAAGAGAGAGAGACACACACAGACAAAGGGAGAGAAGGAAAGAGAGAGAGATACACAGACAAAGAGAGAGAGAGAGAAGGAAAGAGAGAGAGAGACACACAGACAAAGAGAGAGGGAGAGAAGGAAAGAGAGAGAGACAGACAGACAGAGAGAGAGAAGGAAAGAGAGAGAGAAAGACAGACAAAGAGAGAGGGAGAGAAGGAAAGAGAGAGAGACACACAGACAAAGACAGAGGGAGAGAAGGAAAGAGAGAGAGAGAGAGAGACAGACAAATAAAGACAAAGAGAGACACACAGACAAAGACAGAGAGGGAGACAGACAGATAGAGCGCAAGAGACATAGACAGAGAGAGACACAGACAGAGAGAGGGACACAGACAGAGAGGCAAACAGACTAAGACAGAGATAGACGGAGAGACAAAGGGGACAGAGAGAGAGAGGGACAGAGCGAGAGGGACAGAGCGAGAGGGACAGAGCGAGAGGGACAGAGCGAGAGGGACAGAGAGACAGAGCGAGAGGGACAGAGCGAGAGGGACAGAGAGAGAGGGACAGAGAGACAGAGCGAGAGGGACAGAGCGAGAGGGACAGAGAGACAGAGCGAGAGGGACAGAGCGAGAGGGACAGAGCGAGAGGGACAGAGCGAGAGGGACAGAGAGAGAGGGACAGAGCGAGAGGGACAGAGCGAGAGGGACAGAGCGAGAGGGAGAGAGCGAGAGGGACAGAGAGAGACAGAGAGAGAGGGACAGAGAGAGAGAGACAGAGAGAGAGAGAGAGAGAGGGACAGAGAGAGACAGAGAGAGAGAGACAGAGAGAGAGGGACAGAGAGAGAGGGACGACAGAGCGAGAGGGACAGAGCGAGAGGGAGAGAGAGAGAGGGACAGGGCGAGAGGGACAGAGAGAGAGAGAGAGGGAGAGAGGGAGAGGGAGAGAGGGAGAGAGAGAGAAGGAGAGAGAGAGAGGGACAGGGCGAGAGGGACAGAGAGAGAGGGACAGAGAGAGAGAGACAGAGAGAGAGAGAGAGAGAGGGACAGAGAGAGACAGAGAGAGAGAGACAGAGAGAGAGGGACAGAGAGAGAGGGACGACAGAGCGAGAGGGACAGAGCGAGAGGGAGAGAGAGAGAGGGACAGGGCGAGAGGGACAGAGAGAGAGAGAGAGGGAGAGAGGGAGAGGGAGAGAGGGAGAGAGAGAGAAGGAGAGAGAGAGAGGGACAGGGCGAGAGGGACAGAGAGAGAGGGACAGAGAGAGGGGGACAGAGAGAGAGGGACAGAGAGAGAGAGACAGAGAGAGAGGGAGAGAGAGAGAGGGACAGAGAGAGAGAGAGAGGGACAGAGAGAGAGAGAGAGGGACAGAGAGAGAGAGAGAGAGGGACAGAGAGAGAGGGAGAGAGAGAGGGAGAGACAGAGAGAGAGAGAGAGAGAGAGAGGCTGTCACACCGTGAGTGTGAGCACAGGGTGTTTTGGAGAGGAATCAGGAGCAGGAAACCCCGGGGCTGATTCACCCCCCCCGCCTCTCCCTAAACCCAGGGGCACTGAGGTCAATTGCAGACCCCTCCACCCAGCAGGACAGACCTGCTCCCTCAGCACAGGCCCGGGACGGAGAGTGGGGCCTGTCCTGATCAATGTGGGGCTAAGACCCTCCCCAAGTCAGTGGGGGTTACGTCAGCCCACGGCTGATAAAAATGACAGGTGGGCCAACTTGGATCCCGTCTCTCGCTCACACTGATAGTTTCGCACAGAATCCGGGATTAACCTCCCGCTGGGCCCCGATTTGAAGAGCTAAGCCAGAAAGTGCATTGAAAGAGCATTAGTGTCCTCGGCGGGGGGGTGGGGGAGTCGAGGGGATTACAAGGACAGATTACCAAGGCTGGCCACTTCCACCTCTGTAATGTCGCCCGTCTCCGCCCCCCGCCTCAGCTCATCCGCTGCCGAAACCCTCACCCGTCTCCAGACTCCGCTCTCCTGGCCGGCCTCCCGCCCTCCACCCTCCGTAGAATTGAGCCCGTCCGAAACTCCCTGCTGCCCCCCGTATCCGAACTCGCACCGAGTCCCGTTCACCCTGTGCTCGCTGGACCCACACTGGCTCCCGGTCCGGGAACGCCTCGATTTTAAAATTCTCATCCTCCTGTTCAAATCCCTCCGTGGCCCTCGCCCCCCCCCTCCCTATCTCTGTAACCTCCTCCAGCCCCCTACAAACTCTCCGAGATCTCTGCATGGCCCCTCGCCCCCCCTCCCTATCCCTGTAACCTCCTCCAGCCCCCTACAAACTCTCCGAGATCTCTGCATGGCCCTCGCCCCCCCTCCCTATCTCTGTAACCTCCTCCAGCCCCCTACAAACTCTCCGAGATCTCTGCATGGCCCTCGCCCCCCTCCCTATCTCTGTAACCTCCTCCAGCCCCCTACAACCCTCCGAGATCTCTGCATGGCCCTCGCCCCCCCCTCCCTATCTCTGTAACCTCCTCCAGCCCCCTACAACCCTCCGAGATCTCTGCATGGCCCTCGCCCCCCCCTCTCCCTATCTCTGTAACCCCCTCCAGCCCCCTACAACCCTCCGAGATCTCTGCATGGCCCTCGCCCCCCCTCCCTATCTCTGTAACCTCCTCCAGCCCCCTACAACCCTCCGAGATCTCTGCATGGCCCTCGCCCCCCTTCCCTATCTCTGTAACCTCCTCCAGCCCCCTACAACCCTCCGAGATCTCTGCATGGCCCTCGCCCCCCTCTCCCTATCTCTGTAATCTCCTCCAGCCCTCCGAGATCTCTGCATGGCCCTCGCCCCCCTCCCTATCTCTGTAACCTCCTCCATCCCCCTACAAACCCTCCGAGATCTCTGCACGGCCCTCGCCCCCCCTCCCTATCTCTGTAATCTCCTCCAGCCCTCCGAGATCTCTGCATGGCCCTCGCCCCCCTCCCTATCTCTGTAACCTCCTCCATCCCCTACAACCCTCCGAGATCTCTGCATGACCCTCGCCCCCCCTCCCTATCTCTGTAACCTCCTCCAGCCCCCTACAACCCTCCGCAATCTCTGCATGGCCCTCGCCCCCCTCCCTATCTCTGTAACCTCCTCCAGCCCCCTACAAACCCTTCGAGATCTCTGCATGGCCCTCGCCCCCCCTCCCTATCTCTGTAACCTCCTCCAGCCCCTACAAACCCTCCGAGATCTCTGGGCTCCTCCATTTCTGGCCTCTTGCTCATCCCCCGATTCCCATCGCTCCACCATTGGCGGCCGTGCCTTCAGCTGCCTCGGCCCTGAGCTCTGAAATTCCCTCCCTAAACCTCTCCGCCTCTCTCCCTCTCTCTCCTCCTTTAAGACGCTCCTTAAAACCTCCCTCTTTGACCCAGCTTTTGGTCACCTGTCCTAATATCTCCTTATGTGGCTCGGTGTTAAATTTTGTTTGATAATCGCTCCTGTGAAGCCCCTTGGAACGATTTACTCTGTTAAAGGCACTATATAAATTCACCTTCTCCTCGCTGTTTGAAAGGCTTCATGTCGTCCCTTCTAATGAATGGAATCTTTCTCTCCCTCACAAAGGAACCTTTCTCCCCGTCCTGTATCTGTGCTGAATCCTGTCTTACCCGAGTCTCCGATTAACGTCTCCCATCAAACAGGTGGTTTCAACTTTCAAATTGCTGTCTAATTCTCACCATGTGAAGAGCTCACAATTTAAGAATCTTAATTCGCAATGGAGCAAGCACAGGCTAAAAGCTGACATTACTGCAGTATAAAGAGAAACCCATCCCCAGTGTTACATTAGCCCATTTCAAGACTGTCTGATTAACCCTTTCTTCACAAAAACCTCTTTATAAATCATCTTAATAAACACACTTTAAACACCCCTTTTAAAAACCCTTTTAAACACACTTTAAACTCCCCTTTTAAAAACCCTTTTAAACACACTCTAAACTCCCCTTTTAAAAATCCCTTTTAAACACACTTTAAACTACCCTTTTAAAAACGATTTTAAACACCCCTTTTAAAAACCCTTGAAACACACTTTAATCTCTGCTTTTAAAAACTCTTTTAAACACACTTCAAACACCCCTTTTAAAAACCCTTTTAAACACACTTTAAACTCCCCTTTTAAAAACCCTTTTAAACACACTTCAAACTCCCCTTTTAAAAACCCTTTGAAAAAACCTTTTAAACACATTTTAAACTCCCCTTTAAAAAACCCTTTTAAACTCCCCTTTAAAAAACCCTTTAAAAAACCCTTTTAAAAACCCTTTTAAAAACCCTTTAAACAGACTTTAAACTCCGCCTTTTAAAAACCCTTTTGAAAAACCTTTTAAACACACTTTAAACTCCACTTTTAAAAACCCTTTTAAACTCCCCTTTTAAAATCCGTTAAAAAAACCCTTTTAAACACACTTTAAACTCCCCTTTTAAAAACCCTTTAAAAAACCCTTTTAAACACACTTTAAACTCCCCTTTAAAAAACCCTTTTAAACTCCCCTTTTAAAAACCCTTTAAAAAACCATTTTAAACACACTTTAAACACCCCTTTCAAAAACCCCTTTAAACACACATTAAACTCCTCTTTTAAAAACCCTTTTAAACACACTTTAAACACGCCTTTTAAAAACCCTTTAAAAAACCATTTTAAACACACTTTAAACTCCCCTTTTAAAAACCCTTGAAAAAACCCTTTTAAACACCCTTATAAACACACTTTAAACTCTCCTTTTAAAAGCCGTTTTAAACACACTTTCAACTCTCCTTTTACAACCCCTTTTAAAAACACTTTTAAACACACGTTAAACTCCCCTTTTAAAAACCCTTTTAAACACACTTTAAACTCCCCTTTAAAAAACCCTTTTAAACACACTTCAAACACCCCTTTTAAAAATCCTTTTAAACTCACTTTAAATTCCCCTTTTAAAAACCCTTGAAAAAACCCTTTTAAACACCCTTTTAAACACACTTTAAACTACCCTTTTAAAAGCCCTTTTAAACACACTTTAAACTGTCCTTTAAAAAACCCTTTTAAACACACTTTAAACTGTCCTTTTAAAAACCCTTTTAAACACACTTTAAACACCCCTTTTAAAAACCCTTTTAAACACACTTTAAACTCCCTTTTTAAACACCCTTTTAAACACACTTTAAACACCCCTTTTAAAAACCCTTTTAAACACACTTTAAACTCCCTTTTTAAAAACCCTTTTAAACACACTTCAAACACCCCTTTTAAAAATCCTTTTAAACTCACTTTAAATTCCCCTTTTAAAAACCCTTGAAAAAACCCTTTTAAACACCCTTTTAAACACACTTTAAACTACCCTTTTAAAAGCCCTTTTAAACACACTTTAAACTGTCCTTTAAAAAACCCTTTTAAACACACTTTAAACTGTCCTTTTAAAAACCATTTTAAACACACTTTAAACTCCCCTTTTAAAAACCGATTGAAACAAACTTTAAACTCCCCTTTTACAAACCCTTTAAACACACTTCAAACTCTCCTTTTCAAAACTCTTTCAAACACACTTTAAACTCCCCTTCAAATAACCCTTTTAAACACAATTTAAACTCCCTTTTTATAAATACCCTTGAAACAAACTTTAAACTCCCCTTTTAAAACCCCTTTTAAAAACCATTTTAAACTCCCCTTTTAAAAACCCTTTTAAACACACTTTAAACTCCCCTTTTAAAAACCCTTTAAAAAACCTTTTTAAACACACTTTAAACTCCCCTTTTAAAAACCATTTTAAACACACTTCAGACTCCCCTTTTAAAAACACTTTTAAACACACGTTAAACTCTCCTTTTCAAAACTCTTTCAAACACACTTTAAACTCCCCTTCAAATAACCCTTTTAAACACACTTTAAACTCCCCTTTTATAAATACACTTGAAACAAACTTTAAACTCCCCTTTTAAAACCCCTTTTAAAAACCATTTTAAACTCCCCTTTTAAAAACCATTTTAAACACACTTTAGACTCCGCTTTTAAAAACCATTTTAAACACACTTTCAACTCTCCTTTTACAACCCCTTTTAAAAACACTTTTAAACACACTTTAAACTCCCCTTTAAAAACCCTTTTAAACACAATTTAAACTCCCTTTTTATAAATACCCTTGAAACAAACTTTAAACTCCCCTTTTAAAACCCCTTTTAAAAACCATTTTAAACTCCCCTTTTAAAAACCATTTTAAACACACTTTAGACTCCCCTTTTAAAAACCCTTTTAAACACACTTTAAACTCCCCTTTTAAAAACCCTTTCAAACACACTTTAAACTCCCCTTTTAAAAACCCTTTAAAAAACCTTTTTAAACACACTTTAAACTCCGCTTTTAAAAACCTTTTTAATCTCCCCTTTTAAAAACCCTTTTAAAGACCCTTTTAAACACACTTTAAACTCCACTTTTAAAAACCCTTTTAATCTCCCCTTTTAAAAACCCTTTTAAAGACCCTTTTAAACACACTTTAAACACCCCTTTTAAAAACCCTTTTAAACACACTTTAAACTCCCTTTTTAAACACCCTTTTAAACACACTTTAAACACCCCTTTTAAAAACCCTTTTAAACACACTTTAAACTCCCCTTTTAAAAACCGCTTGAAACAAACTTTAAACTCCCCTTTTACAAACCCTTTAAACACACTTCAAACTCTCCTTTTCAAAACTCTTTCAAACACACTTTAAACTCCCCTTCAAATAACCCTTTTAAACACACTTTAAACTCCCCTTTTATAAATACCCTTGAAACAAACTTTAAACTCCCCTTTTAAAACCCCTTTTAAAAACCATTTTAAACTCCCCTTTTAAAAACCATTTTAAACACACTTTAGACTCCGCTTTTAAAAACCCTTTTAAACACACTTTCAACTCTCCTTTTACAACCCCTTTTAAAAACACTTTTAAACACACTTTAAACTCCCCTTTAAAAAACCCTTTAAACACACTTTAAACTCCCCTTTAAAAAACCCTTTTAAACACAATTTAAACTCCCTTTTTATAAATACCCTTGAAACAAACTTTAAACTCCCCTTTTAAAACCCCTTTTAAAAACCATTTTAAACTCCCCTTTTAAAAACCATTTTAAACACACTTCAGACTCCCCTTTTAAAAACCCTTTTAAACACACTTTAAACTCCCCTTTTAAAAACCCTTTAAAAAACCTTTTTAAACACACTTTAAACTCCGCTTTTAAAAACCTTTTTAATCTCCCCTTTTAAAAACCCTTTTAAAGACCCTTTTAAACACACTTTAAACTCCACTTTAAAAAACCCTTTTAAACACAATTTAAACTCCCCTTTTATAAAACCCCTTGAAACAAACTTTAAATTCTCCTTTTAAAACCCCTTTTAAAAACCATTTTAAACTCCCCTTTTAAAAACCCTTTAAACACAATTTAAACTCCCCTTTTAAAAACCCTTTTAAACACACTTTAAACTCCCCTTATACAAACCCTTTAAACACACTGTATCTCCCCTTTGAAAAACCCTTTTAAAAACCTTTTTAAACACACTTTAAACTCCCCTTTTAAAAACCCTTTTAAAAACCCTTTTAAACACACTTTGAACTCCCCTTTTAAAAACCCTTTTAAACAAACTTTAAACTCCCCGTATAAAAATCCGTTTAAACACACTTTAAACTCCCCTTTTAAAAACGCTTTTAAACTCCCCTTCAAAAAACCCTTACAAACTCCCCTTTTAAAAACCCTTTTAAAAACCCTTTTAAACACCCCTTTACAAAACCCTTTTAAACAAACTTTAAACTCCCCTTTAAAAAACCCTTTTAAACAAACTTTCAACTCCCCTTTTAAAAACCCTTTTAATAACCCTTTTAAACACACCTTAAACTCTCCTTTTAAAAACTCTTTTAAACACACTTTAAACTCCCCTTTTAAAAACCCTTTGAAACAAACTTTAAACTCCCCTTTAAAAAACCCTTTTAAACACACTTTAAACTCCCCTTTTACAAACCCTTTTAAACACACTTTAAACTCCCCTTTAAAAAACCCTTTTAAAAACCCTTTTAAACTCCCTTTTTAAAAACCCTTTTAAACACACTTTAAATTCCCCTTTCAAAAACCCTTTTAAAAACCCTTTCAAACACACTTTCAAACACACTTTCAAACTCCCCTTTAAAAAACCCTTTTAAAAACCCTTTTAAACTCCCCTTTTAAAAACCCTTTTAAACACACTTTAAATTCCCCTTTTAAAAACCCTTTTAAAAACCCTTTCAAACACACTTTCAAACACACTTTAAACTCCCCTTTAAAAAACCCTTTTAAACACACTTCAAACTCCCCTTTTAAAAACCCTTTTAAACACACTTTAAACTCCCCGTTTAAAAATCCGTTTAAACACACTTTAAACTCCCCTTTTAAAAACGCTTTTAAACTCCCCTTTAAAAAACCCTTATAAACTCCCCTTTTAAAAACCCTTTCAAAAACCCTTTTAAACACCCCTTTACAAAACCCTTTTAAACAAACTTTAAACTCCCCTTTAAAAAACCCTTTTAAACAAACTTTCAACTCCCCTTTTAAAAACCCTTTTCAACACCCCTTTAAAAAACCCTTTCAAACACACTTTAAACTCCCCTTTTAAAAACCCTTTTAAAAACACTTTAAACTCCCCTTTAAAAAACCATTTCAAACACATTGAAAACTCCCCTTTAAAAAACCCTTTTAAACACAGTTTTAAACACCCCTTTTAAAAACCCTTTTAAACACACTTTAAACTCACCTTTTAAAAACCCTTTCAAACACACTTTAAACTCCCCTTTTAAAAACGCTTTTAAACTCCCCTTTTAAAAACGCTTTTAAACTCCCCTTTAAAAAACCCTCATAAACTCCCCTTTTAAAAACCCTTTCAAAAACCCTTTTAAAAACCCTTTTAAACTCCCCTTTTAAAAACCCTTTTAAACACACTTTAAATTCCCCTCTTAAAAACCCTTTTAAAAACCCTTTCAAACACACTTTCAAAAACCCTTTTAAACACCCTTTTAAACACCCCTTTACAAAACCCTTTTAAACAAACTTTAAACTCCCCTTTAAAAAACCCTTTTAAACAAACTTTAAACTCCCCTTTTAAAAACCCTTTTAAACACCCCTTTAAAAAACCCTTTTAAACACACTTTAAACTCCCCTTTAAAAAACCCTTTTAAACAAACTTTAAACTCCCCTTTTAAAAACCCTTTTAAACACCCCTTTAAAAAACCCTTTTAAACAAACTTTCAACTCCCCTTTAAAAAACCCTTTTAAACACACTTTAAACTCCCCTTTAAAAAACCATTTCAAACACATTGAAAACTCCCCTTTTAAAAACCCTTTTAAACACAGTTTTAAACACCCCTTTTAAAAACCCTTTTAAACACGCTTTAAACTCCCATTCAAAAAACCCTTTTAAACACACTTTAAACTCCCCTTTTAAAAACCCTTTTAAACACACTTTAAGCTCCCCTTTTAAAAACCCTTTTAAACACATTTTAACTCCCCTTTTAAACACCCTTTTAAACACACTTTAAACTGTCCTTTTAAACACCCTTTTAAACACACTTTAAACTGTCCTTTTAAACACCCTTTTAAACAAACTTTAAACTCCCCTTTTAAACACCCTTTTAAACACACTTTAAACTGTCCTTTTTAAAACCCTTTTAAACAGATATTCACTCCCCTTTTAAACACCCTTTTAAATAAACTTTAAACTCCCCTTTTAAACACCCTTTTAAACACACTTTAAACTGTCCTTTTTAAACACCCTTTTAAACACACTTTAAACTCCCCTTTTAAAATCCCCTTGAAACAAACTTTAAACTCCCCTTTTAAAAACCCTTCAAACACACTTTAAACTCCCCTTTTAAAACCCTTTTAAACACACTTTAAACTACCCTTTTAAAAACCCTTTCAAACACACTTTAAACTCCCCTTTAAAAAACCCTTTTAAACTCCCCTTTTAAAAACCCTTTTAAACACACTTTAAATTCCCCTTTTAAAAACCCTTTTAAAAACCCTTTTAAACACCCTTTTAAACACACTTTAAACTCCCCTTTTAAACACCCTTTTAAACACACTTTAAACTGTCCTTTTTAAACACCCTTTTAAACACACTTTAAACTCCCCTTTTAAAAAACCTTTTAAAAACACTTTAAACTCCCCTTTTAAAAACCCCTTGAAACACACTTTAATCTCCCCTTTTAAAAACCCTTTTAAACACACTTTAAACTCTCCTTTTACAATACCTTTTAAAAACCCTTTTAAACACACTCGAAACTCCCCTTTTAAAAACCCTTTTAAACAAACTTTAAACTCCCCTTTAAAAAACCCTTTCAAACAAACTTTCAACTCCCCTTTTAAAAACCCTTTTAAACACCCCTTTAAAAAACCCTTTAAAAAATCATTTCAAACACATTGAAAGCTCCCCTTTTAAAAACCCTTTTAAACACAGTTTTAAACACCCCTTTTAAAAACCCTTTTAAACACACTTTAAACTCCCCTTTTAAAAACCCTTTTAAACACACTTTAAAATCCCCGTTTAAAAATCCGTTCAAACACACTTTAAACTCCCCTTTTAAAAACGCTTTTAAACTCCCCTTTAAAAAACCCTTATAAACTCCCCTTTTAAAAACCCTTTCAAAAACCCTTTTAAACACCCTTTTAAACACCCATTTACAAAACCCTTTTAGACAAACTTTAAACTCCCCTTTAAAAAACCCTTTTAAACAAACTTTCAACTCCCCTTTAAAAAACCCTTTTAAACACACTTTAAACTCCCCTTTAAAAAACCATTTCAAACACATTGAAAACTCCCCTTTTAAAAACCCTTTTAAACACAGTTTTAAACACCCCTTTTAAAAACCCTTTTAAACACACTTTAAACTCCCATTCAAAAAACCCTTTTAAACACACTTTAAACTCCCCTTTTAAAAACCCTTTTAAACACACTTTAAACTCCCCTTTTAAAAACCCTTTTAAACACATTTTAACTCCCCTTTTAAACACCCTTTTAAACACACTTTAAACTGTCCTTTTAAACACCCTTTTAAACAAACTTTAAACTCCCCTTTTAAACACCCTTTTAAACACACTTTAAACTGTCCTTTTTAAACACCCTTTTAAACACACTTTAAACTCCCCTTTTAAAAACCCCTTGAAACAAACTTTAAACTCCCCTTTTAAAAACCCTTTAAGCACACTTCAAACTCTCATTTTAAAAACTCTTTTAAACACACTTTAAACTCTCCTTTTACAACCCCTTTAAAAAACCCTTTGAAACACACTTTAATCTCCCCTTTTAAAAACCCTTTTAAACACACTTTAAACTCTCCTTTTACAATCCCTTTTAAAAACCCTTTTAAACACACTCGAAACTCCCCTTTTAAAAACCCTTTTAAACAAACTTTAAACTCCCCTTTAAAAAACCCTTTTAAACTCCCCTTTTAAAAACCCATTTAAACACACTTTAAACTCACCTTTTAAAAACACTTAAAAAAACCCTTTTAAACACACTTTAAATTCCCCTTTTTAAAAAACCCTTTAAAAACCCTTTGAAACACACCTTAAACTCCCCTTTTAAAAACCCTTTTAAACACACTTTAAACTCCCCTTTTAAAAACCCTTTTAAACACACTTTAAACTCCCCGTTTAAAAATCCGTTTAAACACACTTTAAACTCCCCTTTTAAAAACCCTTTTAAAATTCCCTTTAAAAAACCATTATAAACTCCCCTTTTAAAATCCCCTTGAAACAAACTTTAAACTCCCCTTTTAAAAACCCTTCAAACACACTTTAAACTCCCCTTTTAAAACCCTTTTAAACACACTTTAAACTACCCTTTTAAAAACCCTTTCAAACACACTTTAAACTCCCCTTTAAAAAACCCTTTTAAAATCCCCTTTTAAAAACCCTTTTAAACACACTTTAAATTCCCCTTTTAAAAACCCTTTTAAAAACCCTTTTAAACACCCTTTTAAACACACTTTAAACTCCCCTTTTAAACACCCTTTTAAACACACTTTAAACTGTCCTTTTTAAACATCCTTTTAAACACACTTTAAACTCCCCTTTTAAAAAACCTTTTAAAAACACTTTAAACTCCCCTTTTAAAAACCCCTTGAAACACACTTTAATCTCCCCTTTTAAAAACCCTTTTAAACACACTTTAAACTCTCCTTTTACAATACCTTTTAAAAACCCTTTTAAACACACTCGAAACTCCCCTTTAAAAAACCCTTTTAAACAAACTTTCAACTCCCCTTTTAAAAACCCTTTTAAACACCCCTTTAAAAAACCCTTTAAAAAATCATTTCAAACACATTGAAAGCTCCCCTTTAAAAAACCCTTTTAAACACAGTTTTAAACACCCCTTTTAAAAACCCTTTTAAACACACTTTAAACTCCCCTTTTAAAAACCCTTTTAAACACACTTTAAAATCCCCGTTTAAAAATCCGTTCAAACACACTTTAAACTCCCCTTTTAAAAACGCTTTTAAACTCCCCTTTAAAAAACCCTTATAAACTCCCCTTTTAAAAACCCTTTCAAAAACCCTTTTAAACACCCTTTTAAACACCCATTTACAAAACCCTTTTAGACAAACTTTAAACTCCCCTTTAAAAAACCCTTTTAAACAAACTTTCAACTCCCCTTTAAAAAACCCTTTTAAACACACTTTAAACTCCCCTTTAAAAAACCATTTCAAACACATTGAAAACTCCCCTTTTAAAAACCCTTTTAAACACAGTTTTAAACACCCTTTTTAAAAACCCTTTGAAACACACTTTTAAACACCCATTTACAAAACCCTTTTAGACAAACTTTAAACTCCCCTTTAAAAAACCCTTTTAAACAAACTTTCAACTCCCCTTTAAAAAACCCTTTTAAACACACTTTAAACTCCCCTTTAAAAAACCATTTCAAACACATTGAAAACTCCCCTTTTAAAAACCCTTTCAAACACACTTTAAACTCCCCTTTAAAAAACCCTTTTAAACACACTTTAAACTCCCCTTTAAAAAACCATTTCAAACACATTGAAAACTCCCCTTTTAAAAACCCTTTTAAACACAGTTTTAAACACCCTTTTTAAAAACCCTTTGAAACACACTTTAAACTCCCCTTCAAAAAACCCTTTTAAACTCCCCTTTTAAAAACCCTTTTAAACACATTTTAAACTCCACTTTTAAAAACACTTTTAAAAACCCTTTCAAACACACTTTAAATTCCCTTTTTAAAAACCCTTTTAAAAACCCTTTCAAACACACTTTAAACTCCCCTTTAAAAACCCTTTCAAACACACTTTAAATTCCCCTTTTAAAAACCCTTTTAAAAACCCTTTCAAACACACTTTAAATTCCCCTTTTAAAAACCCTTTTAAAAATCCTTTTAAAAACCCTTTCAAACACACTTTAAACTCCCCTTTAGAAACCCTTTTAAACACACTTTAAAATCCCCGTTTAAAAATCCGTTAAAACACACTTTAAACTCCCCTTTTACAAACACTTTTAAACTCCCCTTTAAAAAACCCTTTTAAAAACCCTTTTAAACTACCCTTTTAAACATCCCTTTAAAAAACCCTTTTAAACAAACTTTAAACTCCCCTTTAAAAAACCCTTTTAAAAAAACTTTCAACTCCCCTTTTAAAAACCCTTTTAAACACCCCTTTAAAAAACCCTTTTAAACACACTTTAAACTCCCCTTTTAAAAACCCTTTTAAAAACCCTTTTAAACACCCCTTTACAAAACCCTTTTAAACAAACTTTAAACTCCCCTTTAAAAAACCCTTTTAAACAAACTTTCAACTCCCCTTTTAAAAACCCTTTTAAAAACCCTTTTAAACACACCTTAAACTCCCCTTTTAAAAACCCTTTTAAACAAACTTTAAACTCCCCTTTAAAAAACCCTTTTAAACACACTTTAAACTCCCCTTTTACAAACCCTTTAAACACACTTTAACTCCCCTTTTAAAAACCCTTTAAAAAACCCTTTTAAACACCCTTTTAAACACCCCTTTACAAAACCCTTTGAAACAAGCTTTAAACTCCCCTTTAAAAAACCCTTTTAAACAAACTTTCAACTCCCCTTTTAAAAACCCTTTTAAACAAACTTTCAACTCCCCTTTTAAAAACCCTTTTAAACACCCCTTTAAAAAACCCTTTTAAACACACTTTAAACTCCCCTTTTACAAACCCTTTTAAACACACTTTAACTCCCCTTTTAAAAACCCTTTAAAAAACCCTTTTAAACACCCTTTTAAACACCCCTTTACAAAACCCTTTTAAACAAACTTTCAACTCCCCTTTTAAAAACCCTTTTAATAACCCTTTTAAACACTTTAAAGTGTGTTTAAAAGGGTTTTTTAAAGGGATGTTTAAAGTGTGTTTAAAAGGGTTTGTAAAAGGAAAGTTTAAAGTGTGTTTCAAAGTCTGTTTAAACTCCCCTTTAAAAACCCTTTTAAAGTGTGTTTAAACACCCCTTTTAAAAACCCCTTTTAAACAAACTTTAAACTCCTCTTTAAAGTGTGTTTAAAAGGGTTTTTAAAAGGGGAGTTTAAAGTGTGTTTAAAAGGGTTTTTTAAAGGGATGTTTAAAGTGTGTTTAAAAGGGTTTTTAAAAGGAGAGTTTAAAGTGTGTTTAAAAGGGTTTTTTAAAGGGATGTTTAAAGTGTGTTTAAAAGGGTTTTTAAAAGGAGAGTTTAAAGTGTGTTTAAAAGTCTGTTTAAACTCCCCTTTAAAAACCCTTTTAAAGTGTGTTTAAACACCCCTTTTAAAAACCCCTTTTAAACAAACTTTAAACTCCTCTTTAAACTCCTCTTTAAAGTTTATTTAAAAGGAGTTTTTAAAGAGGAGTTTAAAGTGTGTTTAAAAGGGTTTTTAAAAGGGGAGTTTAAAGTTTGTTTAAAAGGGGTTTTTAAAAGGGTTGTTTAAACACACTTTAAAAGGGTTTTTAAAGGGGAGTTTAAACAGACTTTTAAACACACTTTAAACTCTCCTTTTAAAAACCCTTTAAAAAAAACCTTTTAAACACACTTTAAAGTGTGTTTAAAAGGGATGTTTAAAGTGTGTTTAAAAGGGTTTTTCAAAGGAGAGTTTAAAGTGTGTTTAAAAGTCTATTTAAACACCCCTTTTAAAAACCCCTTTTAAACAAACTTTAAACTCCTCTTTAAAGTTTGTTTAAAAGGGGTTTTTAAAGAGGAGTTTAAAGTGTGTTTAAAAGGGTTTTTAAAAGGGGAGTTTAAAGTGTGTTTAAAAGGGTTTTTAAAAGGGATGTTTTAAACACACTTTAAACATCCCTTTTAAAAACCCTTTTAAACACACTTTAAACTCCCCTTTTAAAAACCCTTTTAAACACACTTTTAACTCCTCTTTAAAAACCCCTTTTAAACAAACTTTAAAGAGGAGTTTAAAGAGGAGTTTAAAGTTTGTTTAAAAGGGTTTTTTAAAAGGGGTGTTTAAACACACTTTAAAAGGGTTTTTAAAGGGGAGTTTAAAGTGTGTTTAAACACCCCTTTTAAAAACCCCTTTTAAACAAACTTTAAACTCCTCTTTAAAAACCCCTTTTAAACAAACTTTAAAGAGGAGTTTAAAGAGGAGTTTAAAGTTTGTTTAAAAGGGGTTTTTAAAAGGGGTGTTTAAACACACTTTAAACTCCCCTTTAAAAACCCTTTTAAAGTGTGTTTAAACACCCCTTTTAAAAAACCCTTTTAAACAAACTTTAAACTCCTCTTTAAACTCCTCTTTAAAGTTTGTTTAAAAGGGGTTTTTAAAGAGGAGTTTAAAGTGTGTTTAAAAGGGTTTTTAAAAGGGGAGTTTAAAGTTTGTTTAAAAGGGGTTTGTAAAAGGGGTGTTTAAACACACTTTAAAAGGGTTTTTAAAGGGGAGTTTAAACAGACTTTTAAACACACTTTAAACTCTCCTTTTAAAAACCCTTTTAAACACACTTTAAACATCCCTTTAAAAAACCCTTTTAAACACACTTTAAACTCCCCTTTTAAAAACCCTTTTAAACACACTTTAAACTCTCCTTTTAAAAACCCTTTTAAACACACTTTAAACATCCCTTGAAAAAACCCTTTTAAACACACTTTAAACTCCCCTTTTAAAAACCCTTTTAAACACACTTTGAACTCTCCTTTTAAAAACCCTTTTAAACACACTTTAAACTCCCCTTTTAAAAACCCTTTTAAACACACTTTAAACTCCCCTTTTAAAAACCCTTTTAAACACACTTTAAACTCCCCTTTTAAAAACCCTTTGAAACACACTTTAAACTCCTCTTAAACAAACTTTAAACTCCTCTTTAAAGTTTGTTTAAAAGGGGTTTTTAAAAGGGGTGTTTAAACACACTTTAAAAGGGTTTTTTAAAGGAGAGTTCAAAGTGTGTTTAAAAGGGTTTTTTAAAGGGTGTTTAAAGTGTGTTTAAAAGGGTTTTTTAAAGGGTGTTTAAACACCCATTGAAAGGGGTTTTTAAACACCCCTTTAAAAAAACCCTTTTAAACCCGCTTTAAACACATTGGCCCAGAGTCGGGTTGAAACCCACCCACTGTCATTCCCTGATCTCCTGGTTCCGATCTGTTACTTCTTCCCATTCACATCCTTCTCTTCACCGTTAAGCTTCAGCGTGTATCTCTTGCAGGGGAGATGGTCTTTCAGCATCTCTTGTATCTGGGAACGGGTGAGAATTATCCGGTGAGGAGTCAGGTACGATGGAGGGATCACAGTTATACCGCACATTACCAGGGGGTCTCAGGAAACATCTACCCTCACCACAACATCAGGGGAATCCCCACCCCATAACACCAGGGGAATCCCCTCCCCATAACACCAGGAGAAACCACTCTCCAGAACACCAGGGGAATCCCCTCCACAAAAAACCAGGGAAATCCATTCCCCATCAATGCCAATTACAGTTGGTCAATCAATGTAAACTAGAGATGGTCAATCAATGTAAACAAGGGATGGACAATCAATGTAAACTGGGGATGGTCAATCAATGTAAACTGGGGATGGTCAATCAATGTAAACTAGGGATGGTCAATCAATGTAAACTGGGGATGGTCAATCAATGCAAACGAGTGATGGTCAATCAATGTAAGCTAGGGATGGTCAATCAATGTAAACTGGGGATGGACAATCAATGTAAACTAGGGATGGTCAATCAATGTAAACTGGGGATGGACAATCAATGTAAACTAGGGATGGTCAATCAATGTAAGCTAGGGACGGTCAATCAATGTAAACTAGAGAAAGTCAATCAATGTAAAATGGGATGATCAATCAATGTAAACTGGAGATGGTCAATCAATGTAAACTAGGGATTGTCAATCAATGTAAACTGGGGATTGTCAATCAATGTAAACTAGGGATGATCAATCAATGTAAACGAGAGACGGTACATCATTTTAAACGAGAGAAGATCAATCAATGTAAACTGGAGATGTTCAATCAATGTAAACTGGGGATGGTCAATCAAAGTAAACTGGGGATGGTCAATCAATGTAAACAGGGAAGGTCAATCAATGTAAATTAGTGACGGCCAATCAATGTAAACTAGTGATGGTCAATCAATGTAAATTGGGATGGTCAATCAATGTAAACTGGGGATGGTAAGTCAGTGTAAACTAGAGATGGTCAAGCCATGTAAACTAGGGATGGTCAATCAATGCAAACTAGGGAAGGTCAATCAATGCAAACTAGGGATGGTCAATCAATGCAATCTAGGGATGGTCAATCAGTGCAAACTAGCGATGGTCAATCAATGTAAACTGGGGATGGTCAGTCAATGTAAACTGGGGATGGTCAATCAATGTAAACTGGGGATGGTCAATCAATGTAAAGTAGGGATGGTCAATCAATGTAAACTGGGGATGGTCAATCAATGCAAACGAGTGATGGTCAATCAATGTAAGCTAGGGATGGTCAATAAATGTAAACTGGGGATGGACAATCAATGTAAACTAGGGATGGTCAATCAATGTAAACTGGGGATGGACAATCAATGTAAACTAGGGATGGTCAATCAATGTAAGCTAGGGACGGTCAATCAATGTAAACTAGAGAAAGTCAATCAATGTAAAATGGGATGATCAATCAATGTAAACTGGAGATGGTCAATCAATGTAAACTAGGGATTGTCAATCAATGTAAACTGGGGATTGTCAATCAATGTAAACTAGGGATGATCAATCAATCTAAACGAGAGACGGTACATCATTTTAAACGAGAGAAGATCAATCAATGTAAACTGGGGATGGTCAATCAATGCAAACGAGTGATGTTCAATCAATGTAAACTGGAGATGTTCAATCAATGTAAACTGGGGATGGTCAATCAAAGTAAACTGGGGATGGTCAATCAATGTAAACAGGGAAGGTCAATCAATGTAAATTAGTGACGGCCAATCAATGTAAACTAGTGATGGTCAATCAATGTAAATTGGGATGGTCAATCAATGTAAACTGGGGATGGTCAGTCAATGTAAACTAGAGATGGTCAAGCCATGTAAACTAGGGATGGTCAATCAATGCAAACAAGGGAAGGTCAATCAATGCAAACTAGGGATGGTCAATCAATGCAATCTAGGGATGGTCAATCAGTGCAAACTAGCGATGGTCAATCAATGTAAACTGGGGATGGTCAGTCAATGTAAACTGGGGATGGTCAATCAATGTAAAATAGGGACGGCCAATGAAATAAACTAGTGATGGTCAATCAGTGTAAATTGGGATGGTCAGTCAATGTAAACTAGGGATGGTCAATCAATGTAAACTGGGGATGGTCAGTCAATGTAACCTAGGGATGGTCCATCAATGTTAACTGGGCATGGTTAATCAATGTAAACTAGGGATGGCCAATCAATGTAAACTAGGGATGGTCAATCAATGTAAACTAGGGATGGTCAATCAATGTAAACGAGAGATGGTCAAACAATGTAAAATAGGATGGTCAATAAACGTAAACTGGAGATGGTCAATCAATGTAAGCTAGGTATGATCAATCAATGTAAACCAGAGATGGTTAATCAATGTAAACTGGGGTTGTTCAATCAATGTAAACTAGGGATTGTCAATCAATGTAAACTAGAGATGATCAATCAATGTGAACGTGAGATGGTCCATCAATTTAACTAGAGAAGATCAATCAATGAAAATTGGGGATGCTCAATTAATGTAAACTTCTGATGGTCAATCAATGTAAACTGGGGATGGTAAAACAATGTAAACTTCTGATGGTCAATCAATGTAAGCGAGAGATGGTCAATCAATGTAAACTGGGGATGGTCAATCAATGTAAACTGGGGATGGTCAATCAGTGTGAACGGGAAATGGTCAATCAATGCCAACTGGGAATGGTCAATCAATGAAAAGTAGAGATGGCCAATCAATGTAAACTCGGGATGGTCAATCAATGTAAACTATGGATGGTCAATCAATGTAAACGAGAGATGGTCAATCAATGTAAACTAGGGATGGTCAATCAATGTTAACTGGGGATGGTCAATCAATGTAAACTGAGAATGGTCAATCAATGTCAACCAGAAATGGTCAATCAATGCAAACTGGGGATGTTCAATCAATGTAAAGTAGAGATGTTGAAACAATCTAAACTAGGGATGGCCAAGCAATGCTAACTGGAGATGGTCAATCAACGTAAACCAGGGATAGTCAATCAATGTAAACTGTGGATGGTCAATGAATGTAAACTAAGGATGGTCTATCAACGTCAACCAGAAATGGTCAATCAATGTAAACTGGGGATGGTCAATCAATGTAAACTGGGGATGGTCAATCAATGGAAACTGGGGATGGTCAGTCAATGTAAACGAGGAACCGTCAATCAATGTAAAATGGGATGATCAATCAATGTAAACTAGGGATGGTCAATCAATGTAAACGAGAGATGGGCAAACAATGTAAAATGGGATGGTCAATAAACGTAAACTGGAGATGGTCAATCAATGTAAGCGAGGTATGACCAATCAATGTAAACCAGAGATGGTTAATCAATGTAAACTGGGGTTGGTCAATCAATGTAATCTATGGATGGTCAATCAATGTAAACGAGAGAAGATGAATCAATGTAAACTGGGGATGGTCAATCAATGTAAACTAGGGATTGTCAATCAATGTAAACTAGGGATGATCAATCAATGTGAACGTGAGATGGTCCATCAATGTAAACTAGAGAAGATCAATCAATGAAAATTGGGGATGCTCAATTAATGTAAACTTCTGATGGTCAATCAATGTAAACTGGGGATGGTCAATCAATGTAAACTGGTGATGGTCAATCAATGTAAACTGGAGATGGTCAATCAGTGTGAACGGGAAATGGTCAATCAATGCCAACTGGGGATGGTCAATCAATGAAAAGTAGAGATGGCCAATCAATGTAAACTAGGGATGGTCAATCAATGTAAACGAGAGATGGTCAATCAATGTAAACTAGGGATGGTCAATCAATGTTAACTGGGGATGGTCAATCAATGTAAACTGAGGATGGTCAATCAATGTCAACCAGAAATGATCAATCAATGCAAACTGGGGATGTTCAATCAATGTAAAGTAGAGATGTTCAAACAATGTAAACTAGGGATGGCCAAGCAATGCTAACTGGAGATGGTCAATCAACGTAAACCAGGGATAGTCAATCAATGGAAACTGGGGATGGTCAATGAATGTAAACTAAGGATGGTCTATCTACGTCAACCAGAAATGGTCAATCAATGTAAACTGGGGATGGTCAATCAATGTAAACTGGGGATGGTCAATCAAAGTAAAATAGGGATGGTCAATCAATGTAAACTGGGGATGGTCAATCAATGTAAACTGGGGATGGTCAGTCAATGTAAATGAGGAACCGTCAATCAATGCAAACTAGGGATGGTAAAACAATGTAAACTCGAGATGGTCAATCAATCTAAACTCGGGATGGTCAAACAATGTAAACTGGGAATGGTCAATCAATGTAAACTGGGGATGGTCAATCAATATAAACTGGAGATGGTCAGTCAATGTAAACTGGGGATGGTCAATCAATGTAAACTGGGGATGGTCAGTCAATGTAAACGAGAGATGGTCAATCAATGTAAACTAGGGATGGTCAATCAATGTAAACTGGGGAAGGTCAATCAATTTAACTGGGGATGGTCAATCAATGTAAACTAGAGATGGTCAATCAATGTAAACTGGGGATGGTCAATCAATGTGAACGGGAAATTGTCAATGAATGCAAACTGGAGATGGTCAATCAATGAAAAGTAGAGATGGCCAATCAATGTAAACTAAGGATGGTCAATCAATGTAAACTAGGGATGGTCAATCAATGTAAACGAGAGATGGTCAATCAATGTAAACTAGGGATGGTCTATCAATGTTAATTGGGGATGGTCGATCAATGTAAACTGGGGATGTTCAATCAATGTAAAGTAGAGATGTTGAAACAATCTAAACTCGGGATGGCCAAGCAATGCTAACTGGAAATGGTCAATCAACGTAAACCAGGGATAGTCAATGTAAACTGGGGATGGTCAATTAAAGTAAACTAGGGATGGTCAATCAATGTCAACCAGAAATGGTCAATCAATGAAAACTGGGGATGGTCAATCAATGTAAACTGGGGATGGTCAATCAATGTAAACTAGGGATGGACAATCAATGTAAACTGGGGATGGTCAGTCAATGTAAACGAGGGACCATCAATCCATGTAAACTGGGGATGGTCAGTCAATGTAAACGAGGAACCGTCAATCAATGTAAAATGGGATGATCAATCAATGTAAACTAGGGATGGTCAATCAATGTAAACGAGAGATGGGCAAACAATGTAAAATGGGATGGTCAATAAACGTAAACTGGAGATGGTCAATCAATGTAAGCGAGGTATGACCAATCAATGTAAACCAGAAATGGTTAATCAATGTAAACTGGGGTTGGTCAATCAATGTAATCTATGGATGGTCAATCAATGTAAACGAGAGAAGATGAATCAATGTAAACTGGGGATGGTCAATCAATGTAATCTATGGATGGTCAATCAATGTAAACTGGGGATGGTCAATCAATGTAAACTAGGGATGGACAATCAATGTAAACTGGGGATGGTCAGTCAATGTAAACGAGGGACCATCAATCCATGTAAACTGGGGATGGTGAGTCAATGTAAACAAGGAATTGTCAATCAATGTAAACTAGGGATGGTCAATCAATGTAAACTAGGGATGGTCAATCAATGTAAACTGGGGATGGTCAATCAATGCAAACTGGGGATGGTCAGTCAATGTAACCGAGGGATGGTCCATCAATGTTAACTGGGGATGGTTAATCAATGTAAAGTAGGGATGGCCAATGGATGTAAACTAGGGATTGTCAATCAATGTAAACTTGGGATGGTCAATCAATGTAAACGAGAGATGGACAAACAATGTAAAATGGGATGGTCTATAAATGTAAACCGGAGATGGTCAATCAATGTAAACTGGGGTTGGTCAATCAATGTAAACTAGGGATGGTCAATCAATGTAAACTAGGGATGGTCAATCAATGTAAACTGGGGATGGTCAATCAATTTAACTGGGGATGGTCAATCAATGTAAACTAGAGATGGTCAATCAATGTAAACTGGGGATGGTCAATCAATGTGAACGGGAAATTGTCAATCAATGCAAACTGGGGATGGTCAATCAATGAAAAGTAGAGATGGCCAATCAATGTAAACTAGGGATGGTCAATCAATGTAAACGAGAGATGGTCAATCAATGTAAACTAGGGATGGTCTATCAATGTTAATTGGGGATGGTCAATCAATGTAAACTGGGGATGTTCAATCAATGTAAAGTAGAGATGTTGAAACAATCTAAACTAGGGATGGCCAAGCAATGCTAACTGGAGATGGTCAATCAACGTAAACCAGGGATAGTCAATGTAAACTGGGGATGGTCAATTAAAGTAAACTAGGGATGGTCAATCAATGTCAACCAGAAATGGTCAATCAATGAAAACTGGGGATGGTCAATCAATGTAAACTGGAGATGGTCAATCAATGTAAACTAGGGATGGACAATCAATGTAAACTGGGGATGGTCAGTCAATGTAAACGAGGGACCATTAATCCATGTAAACTGGGGATGGTCAAACAATGTAAACTCGAGATGGTCAATCAATGTAAACTCGGGATGGTCAAACAATGTAAACTGGGGATGGTCAATCAATGAAAAGTAGAGATGGCCAATCAATGTAAACTCGGGATGGTCAATCAATGTAAACTATGGATGGT
The DNA here is from genome assembly GCF_035084215.1 of Heptranchias perlo. Taxonomy (NCBI): domain Eukaryota; kingdom Metazoa; phylum Chordata; class Chondrichthyes; order Hexanchiformes; family Hexanchidae; genus Heptranchias; species Heptranchias perlo. The sequence goes on along the minus strand of NW_027139241.1, from coordinate 514,480 downwards.
CAATCAATGTAAACGAGAGATGGTCAATCAATGTAAACTAGGGATGGTCAATCAATGTTAACTGGGGATGGTCAATCAATGTAAACTGAGAATGGTCAATCAATGTCAACCAGAAATGGTCAATCAATGCAAACTGGGGATGTTCAATCAATGTAAAGTAGAGATGTTGAAACAATCTAAACTAGGGATGGCCAAGCAATGCTAACTGGAGATGGTCAATCAACGTAAACCAGGGATAGTCAATCAATGTAAACTGTGGATGGTCAATGAATGTAAACTAAGGATGGTCTATCAACGTCAACCAGAAATGGTCAATCAATGTAAACTGGGGATGGTCAATCAATGTAAACTGGGGATGGTCAATCAATGGAAACTGGGGATGGTCAGTCAATGTAAACGAGGAACCGTCAATCAATGTAAAATGGGATGATCAATCAATGTAAACTAGGGATGGTCAATCAATGTAAACGAGAGATGGGCAAACAATGTAAAATGGGATGGTCAATAAACGTAAACTGGAGATGGTCAATCAATGTAAGCGAGGTATGACCAATCAATGTAAACCAGAGATGGTTAATCAATGTAAACTGGGGTTGGTCAATCAATGTAATCTATGGATGGTCAATCAATGTAAACGAGAGAAGATGAATCAATGTAAACTGGGGATGGTCAATCAATGTAAACTAGGGATTGTCAATCAATGTAAACTAGGGATGATCAATCAATGTGAACGTGAGATGGTCCATCAATGTAAACTAGAGAAGATCAATCAATGAAAATTGGGGATGCTCAATTAATGTAAACTTCTGATGGTCAATCAATGTAAACTGGGGATGGTCAATCAATGTAAACTGGTGATGGTCAATCAATGTAAACTGGAGATGGTCAATCAGTGTGAACGGGAAATGGTCAATCAATGCCAACTGGGGATGGTCAATCAATGAAAAGTAGAGATGGCCAATCAATGTAAACTAGGGATGGTCAATCAATGTAAACGAGAGATGGTCAATCAATGTAAACTAGGGATGGTCAATCAATGTTAACTGGGGATGGTCAATCAATGTAAACTGAGGATGGTCAATCAATGTCAACCAGAAATGATCAATCAATGCAAACTGGGGATGTTCAATCAATGTAAAGTAGAGATGTTCAAACAATGTAAACTAGGGATGGCCAAGCAATGCTAACTGGAGATGGTCAATCAACGTAAACCAGGGATAGTCAATCAATGGAAACTGGGGATGGTCAATGAATGTAAACTAAGGATGGTCTATCTACGTCAACCAGAAATGGTCAATCAATGTAAACTGGGGATGGTCAATCAATGTAAACTGGGGATGGTCAATCAAAGTAAAATAGGGATGGTCAATCAATGTAAACTGGGGATGGTCAATCAATGTAAACTGGGGATGGTCAGTCAATGTAAATGAGGAACCGTCAATCAATGCAAACTAGGGATGGTAAAACAATGTAAACTCGAGATGGTCAATCAATCTAAACTCGGGATGGTCAAACAATGTAAACTGGGAATGGTCAATCAATGTAAACTGGGGATGGTCAATCAATATAAACTGGAGATGGTCAGTCAATGTAAACTGGGGATGGTCAATCAATGTAAACTGGGGATGGTCAGTCAATGTAAACGAGAGATGGTCAATCAATGTAAACTAGGGATGGTCAATCAATGTAAACTGGGGAAGGTCAATCAATTTAACTGGGGATGGTCAATCAATGTAAACTAGAGATGGTCAATCAATGTAAACTGGGGATGGTCAATCAATGTGAACGGGAAATTGTCAATGAATGCAAACTGGAGATGGTCAATCAATGAAAAGTAGAGATGGCCAATCAATGTAAACTAAGGATGGTCAATCAATGTAAACTAGGGATGGTCAATCAATGTAAACGAGAGATGGTCAATCAATGTAAACTAGGGATGGTCTATCAATGTTAATTGGGGATGGTCGATCAATGTAAACTGGGGATGTTCAATCAATGTAAAGTAGAGATGTTGAAACAATCTAAACTCGGGATGGCCAAGCAATGCTAACTGGAAATGGTCAATCAACGTAAACCAGGGATAGTCAATGTAAACTGGGGATGGTCAATTAAAGTAAACTAGGGATGGTCAATCAATGTCAACCAGAAATGGTCAATCAATGAAAACTGGGGATGGTCAATCAATGTAAACTGGGGATGGTCAATCAATGTAAACTAGGGATGGACAATCAATGTAAACTGGGGATGGTCAGTCAATGTAAACGAGGGACCATCAATCCATGTAAACTGGGGATGGTCAGTCAATGTAAACGAGGAACCGTCAATCAATGTAAAATGGGATGATCAATCAATGTAAACTAGGGATGGTCAATCAATGTAAACGAGAGATGGGCAAACAATGTAAAATGGGATGGTCAATAAACGTAAACTGGAGATGGTCAATCAATGTAAGCGAGGTATGACCAATCAATGTAAACCAGAAATGGTTAATCAATGTAAACTGGGGTTGGTCAATCAATGTAATCTATGGATGGTCAATCAATGTAAACGAGAGAAGATGAATCAATGTAAACTGGGGATGGTCAATCAATGTAAACTAGGGATTGTCAATCAATGTAAACTAGGGATGATCAATCAATGTGAACGTGAGATGGTCCATCAATGTAAACTAGAGAAGATCAATCAATGAAAATTGGGGATGCTCAATTAATGTAAACTTCTGATGGTCAATCAATGTAAACTGGGGATGGTCAATCAATGTGAACTGGTGATGGTCAATCAATGTAAACTGGAGATGGTCAATCAGTGTGAACGGGAAATGGTCAATCAATGCCAACTGGGGATGGTCAATCAATGAAAAGTAGAGATGGCCAATCAATGTAAACTAGGGATGGTCAATCAATGTAAACGAGAGATGGTCAATCAATGTAAACTAGGGATGGTCAATCAATGTTAACTGGGGATGGTCAATCAATGTAAACTGAGGATGGTCAATCAATGTCAACCAGAAATGATCAATCAATGCAAACTGGGGATGTTCAATCAATGTAAAGTAGAGATGTTCAAACAATGTAAACTAGGGATGGCCAAGCAATGCTAACTGGAGATGGTCAATCAACGTAAACCAGGGATAGTCAATCAATGGAAACTGGGGATGGTCAATGAATGTAAACTAAGGATGGTCTATCTACGTCAACCCGAAATGGTCAATCAATGTAAACTGGGGATGGTCAATCAATGTAAACTGGGGATGGTCAATCAAAGTAAAATAGGGATGGTCAATCAATGTAAACTGGGGATGGTCAATCAATGTAAACTGGGGATGGTCAGTCAATGTAAATGAGGAACCGTCAATCAATGCAAACTAGGGATGGTAAAACAATATAAACTCGAGATGGTCAATCAATCTAAACTCGGGATGGTCAAACAATGTAAACTGGGAATGGTCAATCAATGTAAACTGGGGATGGTCAATCAATATAAACTGGAGATGGTCAGTCAATGTAAACTGGGGATGGTCAATCAATGTAAACTGGGGATGGTCAGTCAATGTAAACGAGAGATGGTCAATCAATGTAAACTAGGGATGGTCAATCAATGTAAACTGGGGAAGGTCAATCAATTTAACTGGGGATGGTCAATCAATGTAAACTAGAGATGGTCAATCAATGTAAACTGGGGATGGTCAATCAATGTGAACGGGAAATTGTCAATCAATGCAAACTGGGGATGGTCAATCAATGAAAAGTAGAGATGGCCAATCAATGTAAACTAAGGATGGTCAATCAATGTAAACTAGGGATGGTCAATCAATGTAAACGAGAGATGGTCAATCAATGTAAACTAGGGATGGTCTATCAATGTTAATTGGGGATGGTCGATCAATGTAAACTGGGGATGTTCAATCAATGTAAAGTAGAGATGTTGAAACAATCTAAACTCGGGATGGCCAAGCAATGCTAACTGGAAATGGTCAATCAACGTAAACCAGGGATAGTCAATGTAAACTGGGGATGGTCAATTAAAGTAAACTAGGGATGGTCAATCAATGTCAACCAGAAATGGTCAATCAATGAAAACTGGGGATGGTCAATCAATGTAAACTGGGGATGGTCAATCAATGTAAACTAGGGATGGACAATCAATGTAAACTGGGGATGGTCAGTCAATGTAAACGAGGGACCATCAATCCATGTAAACTGGGGATGGTGAGTCAATGTAAACAAGGAATTGTCAATCAATGTAAACTAGGGATGGTCAATCAATGTAAACTAGGGATGGTCAATCAATGTAAACTGGGGATGGTCAATCAATGCAAACTGGGGATGGTCAGTCAATGTAACCGAGGGATGGTCCATCAATGTTAACTGGGGATGGTTAATCAATGTAAAGTAGGGATGGCCAATGGATGTAAACTAGGGATTGTCAATCAATGTAAACTTGGGATGGTCAATCAATGAAAAGTAGAGATGGCCAATCAATGTAAACTAGGGATGGTCAATCAATGTAAACGAGAGATGGTCAATCAATGTAAACTAGGGATGGTCTATCAATGTTAATTGGGGATGGTCAATCAATGTAAACTAGGGATGTTCAATCAATGTAAACGAGAGATGGTCAATCAATGTAAACTAGGGATGGTCAATCAATGTTAACTGGGGATGGTCAATCAATGTAAACTGAGGATGGTCAATCAATGTCAACCAGAAATGATCAATCAATGCAAACTGGGGATGTTCAATCAATGTAAAGTAGAGATGTTCAAACAATGTAAACTAGGGATGGCCAAGCAATGCTAACTGGAGATGGTCAATCAACGTAAACCAGGGATAGTCAATCAATGGAAACTGGGGATGGTCAATGAATGTAAACTAAGGATGGTCTATCTACGTCAACCAGAAATGGTCAATCAATGTAAACTGGGGATGGTCAATCAATGTAAACTGGGGATGGTCAATCAAAGTAAAATAGGGATGGTCAATCAATGTAAACTGGGGATGGTCAATCAATGTAAACTGGGGATGGTCAGTCAATGTAAATGAGGAACCGTCAATCAATGCAAACTAGGGATGGTAAAACAATGTAAACTCGAGATGGTCAATCAATCTAAACTCGGGATGGTCAAACAATGTAAACTGGGAATGGTCAATCAATGTAAACTGGGGATGGTCAATCAATATAAACTGGAGATGGTCAGTCAATGTAAACTAGGGATGGTCAATCAATGTAAACTGGGGATGGTCAGTCAATGTAAACGAGAGATGGTCAATCAATGTAAACTAGGGATGGTCAATCAATGTAAACTGGGGAAGGTCAATCAATTTAACTGGGGATGGTCAATCAATGTAAACTAGAGATGGTCAATCAATGAAAACTGGGGATGGTCAATCAATGTGAACGGGAAATTGTCAATGAATGCAAACTGGGGATGGTCAATCAATGAAAAGTAGAGATGGCCAATCAATGTAAACTAAGGATGGTCAATCAATGTAAACTAGGGATGGTCAATCAATGTAAACGAGAGATGGTCAATCAATGTAAACTAGGGATGGTCTATCAATGTTAATTGGGGATGGTCGATCAATGTAAACTGGGGATGTTCAATCAATGTAAAGTAGAGATGTTGAAACAATCTAAACTCGGGATGGCCAAGCAATGCTAACTGGAAATGGTCAATCAACGTAAACCAGGGATAGTCAATGTAAACTGGGGATGGTCAATTAAAGTAAACTAGGGATGGTCAATCAATGTCAACCAGAAATGGTCAATCAATGAAAACTGGGGATGGTCAATCAATGTAAACTGGGGATGGTCAATCAATGTAAACTAGGGATGGACAATCAATGTAAACTGGGGATGGTCAGTCAATGTAAACGAGGGACCATCAATCCATGTAAACTGGGGATGGTGAGTCAATGTAAACAAGGAATTGTCAATCAATGTAAACTAGGGATGGTCAATCAATGTAAACTAGGGATGGTCAATCAATGTAAACTGGGGATGGTCAATCAATGCAAACTGGGGATGGTCAGTCAATGTAACCGAGGGATGGTCCATCAATGTTAACTGGGGATGGTTAATCAATGTAAAGTAGGGATGGCCAATGGATGTAAACTAGGGATTGTCAATCAATGTAAACTTGGGATGGTCAATCAATGTAAACGAGAGATGGACAAACAATGTAAAATGGGATGGTCTATAAATGTAAACCGGAGATGGTCAATCAATGTAAACTGGGGTTGGTCAATCAATGTAAACTAGGGATGGTCAATCAATGTAAACTAGGGATGGTCAATCAATGTAAACTGGGGATGGTCAATCAATTTAACTGGGGATGGTCAATCAATGTAAACTAGAGATGGTCAATCAATGTAAACTGGGGATGGTCAATCAATGTGAACGGGAAATTGTCAATCAATGCAAACTGGGGATGGTCAATCAATGAAAAGTAGAGATGGCCAATCAATGTAAACTAGGGATGGTCAATCAATGTAAACGAGAGATGGTCAATCAATGTAAACTAGGGATGGTCTATCAATGTTAATTGGGGATGGTCAATCAATGTAAACTGGGGATGTTCAATCAATGTAAAGTAGAGATGTTGAAACAATCTAAACTAGGGATGGCCAAGCAATGCTAACTGGAGATGGTCAATCAACGTAAACCAGGGATAGTCAATGTAAACTGGGGATGGTCAATTAAAGTAAACTAGGGATGGTCAATCAATGTCAACCAGAAATGGTCAATCAATGAAAACTGGGGATGGTCAATCAATGTAAACTGGAGATGGTCAATCAATGTAAACTAGGGATGGACAATCAATGTAAACTGGGGATGGTCAGTCAATGTAAACGAGGGACCATTAATCCATGTAAACTGGGGATGGTCAAACAATGTAAACTCGAGATGGTCAATCAATGTAAACTCGGGATGGTCAAACAATGTAAACTGGGGATGGTCAATCAATGTAAACTGGGGATGGTCAATCAATGTAAACTGGAGATGGTCAGTCAATGTAAAGTAGGGATGGTCAATCAATGTAAACTGGGGATGGTCAGTCAATGTAAACTCGAGATGTTCAATCAATGTAAACTAGGGATAGCCAATCAATGTAAACTACAGAAGATGAATCAATGAAAACTGGGGATGGTCAATCAATGTAAACTGGAGATGGTCAATCAATGTAAACTAGGGATGGACAATCAATGTAAACTGGGGATGGTCAGTCAATGTAAACGAGGGACCATTAATCCATGTAAACTGGGGATGGTCAAACAATGTAAACTCGAGATGGTCAATCAATGTAAACTCGGGATGGTCAAACAATGTAAACTGGGGATGGTCAATCAATGTAAACTGGGGATGGTCAATCAATGTAAACTGGAGATGGTCAGTCAATGTAAAGTAGGGATGGTCAATCAATGTAAACTGGGGATGGTCAGTCAATGTAAACTCGAGATGTTCAATCAATGTAAACTAGGGATGGCCAATCAATGTAAACTACAGAAGATGAATCAATGTAAACTGGGGATGGTCAATCAATGTAAACTAGCAATGGTCAAACAATGTAAACGGGGGATGGTCAATCAATATAAAATAGGGATGGCCAATGAAATAAACTAGTGATGGTCAATCAATGAAAATTGGGACGGTCAATCAATGTAAACTGGGGATGGTCAGTGAATGTAAATAAGAGATGGTCAAGCCACATAAACTGGGGATGGTCAGTCAATGTAAACAAGGGATTGTCAATCAATGTAAACTAGGGATGGTCAATCAATGTAAACTAGGCTGGTTCAATCAATGTAAACTGGGGATGGTCAATCAATGTAAACTGGGGATGGTCAGTCAATGTAACCTAGGGATGGTCCATCAATATTAACTGGGGTGGTTAATCAATGTAAACTAGGGATGGCCAATGGATGTAAACTAGGGATGGTCAATCAATGTTAACTTGAGGTGGTCAATCAATGTAAACGAGAGATGGTCAAACAATGTAAAATGGGATGGTCTATAAATGTAAACCGTAGATGGTCAATCAATGTAAACTGGGGTTGGTCAATCAATGTAAACTAGGGATGGTCAATCAATGTAAACTGGGGATGGTCAATCAATGTAAACTCGGGATGGTCAATCAATGTAAACTAGGGATGGTCAATCAATTTAACTGGGGATGGTCAATCAATGTAAACTGGGGATGGTCAATTAATGTGAACGGAAAATTGTCAATCAATGCAAACTGGGGATGGTCAATCAATTTAACTGGGGATGGTGAATCAATGTAAACTGAGGATGGTCAATTAATGTGAACGGAAAATTGTCAATCAATGCAAACTGGGGATGGTCAATCAATGAAAAGTAGAGATGGACAATCAATGTAAACTAAGGATGGTCAATCAATGTAAACGAGGGATTGTCAATCAGTGTTAATTGGGGATGGTTAATCAATGTAAACTGGGGATGTTCAATCAATGTACAGTCGAGATGTTCAAACAATCTAAACTAGGGATGGCCACGCAATGCGAACTGGAGATGGTCAATCAACGTAATCCAGGGATAGTCAATGTAAACTGGGGATGGTCAATTAAAGTAAACTAGGGATGGTCAATCAATGTAAACTGGGGATGGTCAGTCAATGTAAACTAGAGATGGTCAATTAATGTAAACTAGGGATGGCCAATCAATGTAAACTAGAGAAGATGAATCGATGTAAACTGGGCATGGTCAATCAATGTAAACTGGAGATGTTCAGTCAATGTAAACTAGGGATGGTCAAACAATGTAAACTGGGGATGGTCAGTCAATGTAAACTAGAGATGGTCAATTAATGTAAACTAGGGATGGCCAATCAATGTAAACTAGAGAAGATGAATCAATGTAAACTGGGCATGGTCAATCAATGTAAACTGGAGATGTTCAGTCAATGTAAACTAGGGATGGTCAATCAATGTAAACTGGGGATGGTCAGTCAATGTAAACTAGAGATGGTCTATCAATGTTAATTGGGGATGGTCAATCAATGTAAACTGGGGATGTTCAATCAATGTAAAGTAGAGATGTTGAAACAATCTAAACTGGGGATGGCCAAGCAATGCTAACTGGAGATGGTCAATCAACGTAAACCAGGGATAGTCAATGTAAACTGGGGATGGTCAATTAAAGTAAACTAGGGATGGTCAATCAATGTCAACCAGAAATGGTCAATCAATGAAAACTGGGGATGGTCAATCAATGTAAACTGGGGATGGTCAATCAATGTAAACTATGGATGGACAATCAATGTAAACTGGGGATGGTCAGTCAATGTAAACGAGGGACCATTAATCCATGTAAACTGGGGATGGTCAAACAATGTAAACTCGAGATGGTCAATCAATGTAAACTCGGGATGGTCAAACAATGTAAACTGGGGATGGTCAATCAATGTAAACTGGGGATGGTCAATCAATGTAAACTGGAGATGGTCAGTCAATGTAAAGTAGGGATGGTCAATCAATGTAAACTGGGGATGGTCAGTCAATGTAAACTCGAGATGTTCAATCAATGTAAACTAGGGATAGCCAATCAATGTAAACTACAGAAGATGAATCAATGTAAACTGGGGATGGTCAATCAATGTAAACTAGCAATGGTCAAACAATGTAAACGGGGGATGGTCAATCAATATAAAAAAGGGATGGCCAATGAAATAAACTAGTGATGGTCAATCAATGAAAATTGGGACGGTCAATCAATGTAAACTGGGGATGGTCAGTGAATGTAAATAAGAGATGGTCAAGCCACATAAACTGGGGATGGTCAGTCAATGTAAACAAGGGATTGTCAATCAATGTAAACTAGGGATGGTCAATCAATGTAAACTAGGCTGGTTCAATCAATGTGAACTGGGGATGGTCAATCAATGTAAACTGGGGATGGTCAGTCAATGTAACCTAGGGATGGTCCATCAATATTAACTGGGGTGGTTAATCAATGTAAACTAGGGATGGCCAATGGATGTAAACTAGGGATGGTCAATCAATGTTAACTTGAGGTGGTCAATCAATGTAAACGAGAGATGGTCAAACAATGTAAAATGGGATGGTCTATAAATGTAAACCGTAGATGGTCAATCAATGTAAACTGGGGTTGGTCAATCAATGTAAACTAGGGATGGTCAATCAATGTAAACTGGGGATGGTCAATCAATGTAAACTCGGGATGGTCAATCAATGTAAACTAGGGATGGTCAATCAATTTAACTGGGGATGGTCAATCAATGTAAACTGGGGATGGTCAATTAATGTGAACGGAAAATTGTCAATCAATGCAAACTGGGGATGGTCAATCAATTTAACTGGGGATGGTGAATCAATGTAAACTGAAGATGGTCAATTAATGTGAACGGAAAATTGTCAATCAATGCAAACTGGGGATGGTCAATCAATGAAAAGTAGAGATGGACAATCAATGTAAACTAAGGATGGTCAATCAATGTAAACGAGGGATTGTCAATCAATGTTAATTGGGGATGGTTAATCAATGTAAACTGGGGATGTTCAATCAATGTACAGTCGAGATGTTCAAACAATCTAAACTAGGGATGGCCACGCAATGCGAACTGGAGATGGTCAATCAACGTAATCCAGGGATAGTCAATGTAAACTGGGGATGGTCAATTAAAGTAAACTAGGGATGGTCAATCAATGTAAACTGGGGATGGTCAGTCAATGTAAACTAGAGATGGTCAATTAATGTAAACTAGGGATGGCCAATCAATGTAAACTACAGAAGTGAATCAATGTAAACTGGGCATGGTCAATCAATGTAAACTGGAGATGTTCAGTCAATGTAAACTAGGGATGGTCAATCAATGTAAACTGGGGATGGTCAGTCAATGTAAACTAGAGATGGTCAATCAATGTAAAGTAGGGATGGCCAATCAATGTAAACTAGAGAAGATGAATCAATGTAAACTGGGGATGGTCAATCAATGTAAACTGGGGATGGTCAATCAATGAAAACTGGGGATTGTCAATCAATGTAAACTGGGGATGATCAATCAGTGTAAACTAGCAATGGTCAAACAATGTAAACTGGGGATGGTCAATCAATATAAAATAGGGATGGCCAATGAAATAAACTAGTGATGGTCAATCATTGAAAATTGGGATGGTCAATCAATGTAAACTGGGGATAGTCAGTCAATGTAAACAAGAGATGGTCAAGCCATATAAACTGGGGATGGTGAGTCAATGTAAACAAGGGATTGTCAATCAATGTAAACTAGGGATGGTCAATCAATGTAAACTAGGGAAGGTCAATCAATGTAAACTGGGGATGGTCAATCAATGTAAACTGGGGATGGTCAGTCAATGTAACCTAGGGATGGTCCATCAATGTTAACTGGGGATGGTTAATCAATGTAAAGTAGGGATGGCCAATGGATGTAAACTAGAGATGGTCAATCAATGTAAACTAGGGATGGTCAATCAATGTAAACTGGGGATGGTCAATCAATGTAAACTGGGGATGGTCAGTCAATGCAAATGAGGAACCGTCAATCAATGTAAACTGGGGATGGTAAAACAATGTAAACTCGAGATGGTCAATCAATCTAAACTCGGGATGGTCAAACAATGTAAACCGGGAATGGTCAATCAATGTAAACTGGGGATGGTCAATCAATGTAAACTGGAGATGGTCAGTCAATGTAAACTAGGGATGGTCAATCAATGTAAACTGGGGATGCTCAGTCAATGTAAACTAGAGATTTTCATTTAATGTAAACTCGGGATGGCCAATCAATGTAAACTAGAGAAGATGAATCAATGTAAACTGGGGATGGTCAATCAATGTAAACTGGGGATGGTCAATCAATGAAAACTGGGGATTGTCAATCAATGTAAACTAGGGATGATCAATCAGTGTAAACTAGCAATGGTCAAACAATGTAAACTGGGGATGGTCAGTCAATGTAAACTGGGGATGGTCAATCAATATAAAATAGGGATGGCCAATGAAATAAACTAGTGATGGTCAATCAATGAAAATTGGAATGGTCAATCAATGTAAACTGGGGATAGTCAGTCAATGCAAACAAGAGATGGTCAAGCCATATAAACTGGGGATGGTGAGTCAATGTAAACAAGGGATTGTCAATCAATGTAAACTAGGGAAAGTCAATCAATGTAAACTAGGGATGGTCAATCAATGTAAACTGGGGATGGTCAATCAATGCAAACTGGGGATGGTCAGTCAATGTAACCGAGGGATGGTCCATCAATGTTAACTGGGGATGGTTAATCAATGTAAAGTAGGGATGGCCAATGGATGTAAACTAGGGATGGTCAATCAATGTAAACTTGGGATGGTCAATCAATGTAAACGAGAGATGGACAAACAATGTAAAATGGGATGGTCTATAAATGTAAACCGGAGATGGTCAATCAATGTAAACTGGGGTTGGTCAATCAATGTAAACTTGGGATGGTCAATCAATGTAAACTGGGGATGGTCCATCAATGTAAACTAGAGATGGTCAATCAATGTAAACTAGGGATGGTCAATCAATGTAAACTGGGGAAGGTCAATCAATTTAACTGGGGATGGACAATCAATGTAAACTAGAGATGGTCAATCAATGTAAACTGGGGATGGTCAATCAATGTAAAGTAGAGATGTTGAAACAATCTTAACTAGGGATGGCCAAGCAATGCTAACTGGAGATGGTCAATCAACGTAAACCAGGGATAGTCAATGTAAACTGGGGATGGTGAATTAAAGTAAACTAGGGATGGTCAATCAATGTCAACCAGAAATGGTCAATCAATGAAAACTGGGGATGGTCAATCAATGTAAACTGGGGATGGTCAATCAATGTAAACTCGGGATGGACAATCAATGTAAACTGGGGATGGTCAGTCAATGTAAACGAGGGACCATCAATCCATGTAAACTGGGGATGGTCAAACAATGTAAACTCGAGATGGTCAATCAATGTAAACTCGGGATGGTCAAACAATGTAAACTGGGGATGGTCAAACAATGTAAACTGGGGATGGTCAATCAATGTAAACTGGGGATGGTCAATCAATGTAAACTGGAGATGGTCAGTCAATGTAAAGTAGGGATGGTCAATCAATGTAAACTGGGGATGGTCAGTCAATGTAAACTCGAGATGTTCAATCAATGTAAATTAGGGATGGCCAATCAATGTAAACTAGAGAAGATGAATCAATGTAAACTGGGGATGGTCAATCAATGTAAACTGGGGATTGTCAATCAATGTAAACTCGAGATGGTCAATCAATGTAAACTGGGGATGGTCAATCAATGTAAACTGGAGATGGTCAGTCAATGTAAAGTAGGGATGGTCAATCAATGTAAACTGAGGATGGTCAGTCAATGTAAACTCGAGATGTTCAATCAATGTAAACTAGGGATGTCCAATCAATGTAAACTAGAGAAGATGAATCAATGTAAACTGGGGATGGTCAATCAATGTAAACTGGGGATTGTCAATCAATGTAAACTAGGGATGATCAATCAGTGTAAACTAGCAATGGTCAAACAATGTAAACGGGGGATGGTCAATCAATATAAAATAGGGATGGCCAATGAAATAAACTAGTGATGGTCAATCAATGAAAATTGGGATGGTCAATCAATGTAAATTGGGGATGGTCAGTCAATGTAAATAAGAGATGGTCAAGCCACATAAACTGGGGATGGTCAGTCAATGTAAACAAGGGATTGTCAATCAATGTAAACGAGGGATGGTCAATCAATGTGAACTAGGCTTGTTCAATCAATGTAAACTGGGGATGGTCAATCAATGCACACTGGGGATGGTCAGTCAACGTAACCTAGGGATGGTCCATCAATATTAACTGGGGTGGTTAATCAATGTAAACTAGGGATGGCCAATGGATGTAAACTAGGGATGGTCAATCAATGTAAACTTGGGGTGGTCAATCAATGTTAACGAGAGATGGTCAAACAATGTAAAATGGGATGGTCAATCAATGTAAACTGGGGATGGTCAATCAATTTAACTGGGGATGGTCAATCAATGTAAACTGGGGATGGTCAATTAATGTGAACGGAAAATTGTCAATCAATGCAAACTGGGGATGGTCAATCAATGAAAAGTAGAGATGGACAATCAATGTAAACTAAGGATGGTCAATCAATGTAAACGAGGGATTGTCAATCAATGTTAATTGGGGATGGTCAATCAATGTAAACTGGGGATGTTCAATCAATGTACAGTCGAGATGTTCAAACAATCTAAACTAGGGATGGCCACGCAATGCTAACTGGAGATGGTCAATCAACGTCATCCAGGGATAGTCAATGTAAACTGGGGATGGTCAATTAAAGTAAACTAGGGATGGTCAATCAATGTAAACTGGGGATGGTCAGTCAATGTATACGAGAGATGGTCAATCAATGTAAACTAGAGAAGATGAATCAATGTAAATTAGAGATGGTCAATCAATGTAAAGTAGGGATGGCCAATCAATGTAAACTAGAGAAGATGAATCAATGTAAACTGGGGATGGTCAATCAATGTAAACTGGGGATGGTCAATCAATGAAAACTGGGGATTGTCAATCAATGTAAACTGGGGATGATCAATCAGTATAAACTAGCAATGGTCAAACAATGTAAACTGGGGATGGTCAGTCAATGTAAACTGGGGATGGTCAATCAATATAAAATAGGGATGGCCAATGAAATAAACTAGTGATGGTCAATCAATGAAAATTGGGATGGTCAATCAATGTAAACTGGGGATAGTCATTGAATATAAACAAGAGATGGTCAAACCATATAAACTGGGGATGGTGAGTCAATGTAAACAAGGGAATGTCAATCAATGTAAACTAGGGATGGTCAATCAATGTAAACTAGGGATGGTCAATCAATGTAAACTGGGGATGGTCAATCAATGTAAACTGGGGATGGTCAGTCAATGTAACCTAGGGATGGTCCATCAATGTAAACCGGGAATGGTCAATCAATGTAAACTGGGGATGGTCAATCAATGTAAACTGGAGATGGTCAGTCAATGTAAACTAGGGATGGTCAATCAATGTAAACTGGGGATGGTCACTCAATGTAAACTGGAGATGGTCAGTCAATGTAAACTAGGGATGGTCAATCAATGTAAACTGGGGATGGTCAGTCAATGTAAACTAGAGATGGTCATTCAATGTAAACTCGGGATGGCCAATCAATGTAAACTAGAGAAGATGAATCAATGTAAACTGGGGATGGTCAATCAATGTAAACAGGGAAGGTCAATCAATGTAAATTAGTGACGGCCAATCAATGTAAACTAGTGATGGTCAATCAATGTAAATTGGGATGGTCAATCAATGTAAACTGGGGATGGTCAGTCAGTGTAAACTAGAGATGGTCAAGCCATGTAAACTAGGGATGGTCAATCAATGCAAACTAGGGAAGATCAATCAGTGCAAACTAGGGATGGTCAATCAATGCAATCTAGGGATGGTCAATCAGTGCAAACTAGCGATGGTCAATCAATGTAAACTGGGGATGGTCAGTCAATGTAAACTGGGGATGGTCAATCAATGTAAAATAGGCATGGCCAATGAAATAAACTAGTGATGGTCAATCAGTGTAAATTGGGATGGTCAGTGAATGTAAACTAGGGATGGTCAATCAATGTAAACTGGGGATGGTCAGTCAATGTAACCTAGGGATGGTCCATCAATGTTAACTGGGCATGGTTAATCAATGTAAACTAGGGATGGCCAATCAATGTAAACTAGGGATGGTCAATCAATGTAAACTGGGGATGGTCAATCAATGTAAATGAGAGATGGTCAAACAATGTAAAATAGGATGGTCAATAAACGTAAACTGGAGATGGTCAATCAATGTAAGCTAGGTATGATCAATCAATGTAAACCAGAGGTGGTTAATCAATGTAAACTGGGGTTGGTCAATCAATGTAAACTAGGGATTGTCAATCAATGTAAACTAGAGATGATCAATCAATGTGAACGTGAGATGGTCCATCAATTTAACTAGAGAAGATCAATCAATGAAAATTGGGGATGCTCAATTAATGTAAACTTCTGATGGTCAATCAATGTAAACTGGGGATGGTCAATCAATGTAAACTGGTGATGGTCAATCAATGTAAACTGGAGATGGTCAATCAGTGTGAACGGGAAATGGTCAATCAATGCCAACTGGGGATGGTCAATCAATGAAAAGTAGAGATGGCCAATCAATGTAAACTCGGGATGGTCAATCAATGTAAACTATGGATGGTCAATCAATGTAAACGAGAGATGGTCAATCAATGTAAACTGGGGATGGTCAATCAATGTAAACTGGGGATGGTCAATCAGTGTGAACGGGAAATGGTCAATCAATGCCAACTGGGAATGGTCAATCAATGAAAAGTAGAGATGGCCAATCAATGTAAACTCGGGATGGTCAATCAATGTAAACTATGGATGGTCAATCAATGTAAACGAGAGATGGTCAATCAATGTAAACTAGGGATGGTCAATCAATGTTAACTGGGGATGGTCAATCAATGTAAACTGAGGATGGTCAATCAATGTCAACCAGAAATGGTCAATCAATGCAAACTGGGGATGTTCAATCAATGTAAAGTAGAGATGTTGAAACAATCTAAACTAGGGATGGCCAAGCAATGCTAACTGGAGATGGTCAATCAACGTAAACCAGGGATAGTCAATCAATGTAAACTGTGGATGGTCAATGAATGTAAACTAAGGATGGTCTATCAACGTCAACCAGAAATGGTCAATCAATGTAAACTGGGGATGGTCAATCAATGTAAACTGGGGATGGTCAATCAATGGAAACTGGGGATGGTCAGTCAATGTAAACGAGGAACCGTCAATCAATGTAAAATGGGATGATCAATCAATGTAAACTAGGGATGGTCAATCAATGTAAACGAGAGATGGGCAAACAATGTAAAATGGGATGGTCAATAAACGTAAACTGGAGATGGTCAATCAATGTAAGCGAGGTATGACCAATCAATGTAAACCAGAGATGGTTAATCAATGTAAACTGGGGTTGGTCAATCAATGTAATCTATGGATGGTCAATCAATGTAAACGAGAGAAGATGAATCAATGTAAACTGGGGATGGTCAATCAATGTAAACTAGGGATTGTCAATCAATGTAAACTAGGGATGATCAATCAATGTGAACGTGAGATGGTCCATCAATGTAAACTAGAGAAGATCAATCAATGAAAATTGGGGATGCTCAATTAATGTAAACTTCTGATGGTCAGTCAATGTAAACTAGGGATGGTCAATCAATGTAAACTGGGGATGGTCAGTCAATGTAAACTAGAGATGGTCATTCAATGTAAACTCGGGATGGCCAATCAATGTAAACTAGTGAAGATGAATCAATGTAAACTGGGGATGGTCAATCAATGTAAACAGGGAAGGTCAATCAATGTAAATTAGTGACGGCCAATCAATGTAAACTAGTGATGGTCAATCAATGTAAATTGGGATGGTCAATCAATGTAAACTGGGGATGGTCAGTCAGTGTAAACTAGAGATGGTCAAGCCATGTAAACTAGGGATGGTCAATCAATGCAAACTAGGGAAGGTCAATCAATGCAAACTAGGGATGGTCAATCAATGCAATCTAGGGATGGTCAATCAGTGCAAACTAGCGATGGTCAATCAATGTAAACTGGGGATGGTCAGTCAATGTAAACTGGGGATGGTCAATCAATGTAAAATAGGGATGGCCAATGAAATAAACTAGTGATGGTCAATCAGTGTAAATTGGGATGGTCAGTGAATGTAAACTAGGGATGGTCAATCAATGTAAACTGGGGATGGTCAGTCAATGTAACCTAGGGATGGTCCATCAATGTTAACTGGGCATGGTTAATCAATGTAAACTAGGGATGGCCAATCAATGTAAACTAGGGATGGTCAATCAATGTAAACTAGGGATGGTCAATCAATGTAAATGAGAGATGGTCAAACAATGTAAAATAGGATGGTCAATAAACGTAAACTGGAGATGGTCAATCAATGTAAGCTAGAGAAGATCAATCAATGAAAATTGGGGATGCTCAATTAATGTAAACTTCTGATGGTCAATCAATGTAAACAAGGAATTGTCAATCAATGTAAACTAGGGATGGTCAATCAATGTAAACTAGGGATGGTCAATCAATGTAAACTGGGGATGGTCAATCAATGCAAACTGGGGATGGTCAGTCAATGTAACCGAGGGATGGTCCATCAATGTTAACTGGGGATGGTTAATCAATGTAAAGTAGGGATGGCCAATGGATGTAAACTAGGGATTGTCAATCAATGTAAACTTGGGATGGTCAATCAATGAAAAGTAGAGATGGCCAATCAATGTAAACTAGGGATGGTCAATCAATGTAAACGAGAGATGGTCAATCAATGTAAACTAGGGATGGTCTATCAATGTTAATTGGGGATGGTCAATCAATGTAAACTAGGGATGGTCAATCAATGTAAACGAGAGATGGTCAATCAATGTAAACTAGGGATGGTCAATCAATGTTAACTGGGGATGGTCAATCAATGTAAACTGAGGATGGTCAATCAATGTCAACCAGAAATGATCAATCAATGCAAACTGGGGATGTTCAATCAATGTAAAGTAGAGATGTTCAAACAATGTAAACTAGGGATGGCCAAGCAATGCTAACTGGAGATGGTCAATCAACGTAAACCAGGGATAGTCAATCAATGGAAACTGGGGATGGTCAATGAATGTAAACTAAGGATGGTCTATCTACGTCAACCAGAAATGGTCAATCAATGTAAACTGGGGATGGTCAATCAATGTAAACTGGGGATGGTCAATCAAAGTAAAATAGGGATGGTCAATCAATGTAAACTGGGGATGGTCAATCAATGTAAACTGGGGATGGTCAGTCAATGTAAATGAGGAACCGTCAATCAATGCAAACTAGGGATGGTAAAACAATGTAAACTCGAGATGGTCAATCAATCTAAACTCGGGATGGTCAAACAATGTAAACTGGGAATGGTCAATCAATGTAAACTGGGGATGGTCAATCAATATAAACTGGAGATGGTCAGTCAATGTAAACTAGGGATGGTCAATCAATGTAAACTGGGGATGGTCAGTCAATGTAAACGAGAGATGGTCAATCAATGTAAACTAGGGATGGTCAATCAATGTAAACTGGGGAAGGTCAATCAATTTAACTGGGGATGGTCAATCAATGTAAACTAGAGATGGTCAATCAATGTAAACTGGGGATGGTCAATCAATGTGAACGGGAAATTGTCAATCAATGCAAACTGGGGATGGTCAATCAATGAAAAGTAGAGATGGCCAATCAATGTAAACTAAGGATGGTCAATCAATGTAAACTAGGGATGGTCAATCAATGTAAACGAGAGATGGTCAATCAATGTAAACTAGGGATGGTCTATCAATGTTAATTGGGGATGGTCGATCAATGTAAACTGGGGATGTTCAATCAATGTAAAGTAGAGATGTTGAAACAATCTAAACTCGGGATGGCCAAGCAATGCTAACTGGAAATGGTCAATCAACGTAAACCAGGGATAGTCAATGTAAACTGGGGATGGTCAATTAAAGTAAACTAGAGAAGATCAATCAATGAAAATTGGGGATGCTCAATTAATGTAAACTTCTGATGGTCAATCAATGTAAACAAGGAATTGTCAATCAATGTAAACTAGGGATGGTCAATCAATGTAAACTAGGGATGGTCAATCAATGTCAACTGGGGATGGTCAATCAATGCAAACTGGGGATGGTCAGTCAATGTAACCGAGGGATGGTCCATCAATGTTAACTGGGGATGGTTAATCAATGTAAAGTAGGGATGGCCAATGGATGTAAACTAGGGATTGTCAATCAATGTAAACTTGGGATGGTCAATCAATGAAAAGTAGAGATGGCCAATCAATGTAAACTAGGGATGGTCAATCAATGTAAACGAGAGATGGTCAATCAATGTAAACTAGGGATGGTCTATCAATGTTAATTGTGGATGGTCAATCAATGTAAACTAGGGATGGTCAATCAATGTAAACGAGAGATGGTCAATCAATGTAAACTAGGGATGGTCAATCAATGTTAACTGGGGATGGTCAATCAATGTAAACTGAGGATGGTCAATCAATGTCAACCAGAAATGATCAATCAATGCAAACTGGGGATGTTCAATCAATGTAAAGTAGAGATGTTCAAACAATGTAAACTAGGGATGGCCAAGCAATGCTAACTGGAGATGGTCAATCAACGTAAACCAGGGATAGTCAATCAATGGAAACTGGGGATGGTCAATGAATGTAAACTAAGGATGGTCTATCTACGTCAACCAGAAATGGTCAATCAATGTAAACTGGGGATGGTCAATCAATGTAAACTGGGGATGGTCAATCAAAGTAAAATAGGGATGGTCAATCAATGTAAACTGGGGATGGTCAATCAATGTAAACTGGGGATGGTCAGTCAATGTAAATGAGGAACCGTCAATCAATGCAAACTAGGGATGGTAAAACAATGTAAACTCGAGATGGTCAATCAATCTAAACTCGGGATGGTCAAACAATGTAAACTGGGAATGGTCAATCAATGTAAACTGGGGATGGTCAATCAATATAAACTGGAGATGGTCAGTCAATGTAAACTAGGGATGGTCAATCAATGTAAACTGGGGATGGTCAGTCAATGTAAACGAGAGATGGTCAATCAATGTAAACTAGGGATGGTCAATCAATGTAAACTGGGGAAGGTCAATCAATTTAACTGGGGATGGTCAATCAATGTAAACTAGAGATGGTCAATCAATGTAAACTGGGGATGGTCAATCAATGTGAACGGGAAATTGTCAATCAATGCAAACTGGGGATGGTCAATCAATGAAAAGTAGAGATGGCCAATCAATGTAAACTAAGGATGGTCAATCAATGTAAACTAGGGATGGTCAATCAATGTAAACGAGAGATGGTCAATCAATGTAAACGAGGGATGGTCTATCAATGTTAATTGGGGATGGTCGATCAATGTAAACTGGGGATGTTCAATCAATGTAAAGTAGAGATGTTGAAACAATCTAAACTCGGGATGGCCAAGCAATGCTAACTGGAAATGGTCAATCAACGTAAACCAGGGATAGTCAATGTAAACTGGGGATGGTCAATTAAAGTAAACTAGGGATGGTCAATCAATGTCAACCAGAAATGGTCAATCAATGAAAACTGGGGATGGTCAATCAATGTAAACTGGGGATGGTCAATCAATGTAAACTAGGGATGGACAATCAATGTAAACTGGGGATGGTCAGTCAATGTAAACGAGGGACCATCAATCCATGTAAACTGGGGATGGTGAGTCAATGTAAACAAGGAATTGTCAATCAATGTAAACTAGGGATGGTCAATCAATGTAAACTAGGGATGGTCAATCAATGTAAACTGGGGATGGTCAATCAATGCAAACTGGGGATGGTCAGTCAATGTAACCGAGGGATGGTCCATCAATGTTAACTGGGGATGGTTAATCAATGTAAAGTAGGGATGGCCAATGGATGTAAACTAGGGATTGTCAATCAATGTAAACTTGGGATGGTCAATCAATGAAAAGTAGAGATGGCCAATCAATGTAAACTAGGGATGGTCAATCAATGTAAACGAGAGATGGTCAATCAATGTAAACTAGGGATGGTCTATCAATGTTAATTGGGGATGGTCAATCAATGTAAACTAGGGATGGTCAATCAATGTTAACTGGGGATGGTCAATCAATGTAAACTGAGGATGGTCAATCAATGTCAACCAGAAATGATCAATCAATGCAAACTGGGGATGTTCAATCAATGTAAAGTAGAGATGTTCAAACAATGTAAACTAGGGATGGCCAAGCAATGCTAACTGGAATGGTCAATCAACGTAAACCAGGGATAGTCAATCAATGGAAACTGGGGATGGTCAATGAATGTAAACTAAGGATGGTCTATCTACGTCAACCAGAAATGGTCAATCAATGTAAACTGGGGATGGTCAATCAATGTAAACTGGGGATGATCAATCAAAGTAAAATAGGGATGGTCAATCAATGTAAACTGGGGATGGTCAATCAATGTAAACTGGGGATGGTCAGTCAATGTAAATGAGGAACCGTCAATCAATGCAAACTAGGGATGGTAAAACAATGTAAACTCGAGATGGTCAATCAATCTAAACTCGGGATGGTCAAACAATGTAAACTGGGAATGGTCAATCAATGTAAACTGGGGAAGGTCAATCAATGTAAACTGGGGATGGTCAATCAATTTAACTGGGGATGGTCAATCAATGTAAACTAGAGATGGTCAATCAATGTAAACTGGGGATGGTCAATCAATGTGAACGGGAAATTGTCAATCAATGCAAACTGGGGATGGTCAATCAATGAAAAGTAGAGATGGCCAATCAATGTAAACTAAGGATGGTCAATCAATGTAAACTAGGGATGGTCAATCAATGTAAACGAGAGATGGTCAATCAATGTAAACTAGGGATGGTCTATCAATGTTAATTGGGGATGGTCGATCAATGTAAACTGGGGATGTTCAATCAATGTAAAGTAGAGATGTTGAAACAATCTAAACTCGGGATGGCCAAGCAATGCTAACTGGAAATGGTCAATCAACGTAAACCAGGGATAGTCAATGTAAACTGGGGATGGTCAATTAAAGTAAACTAGGGATGGTCAATCAATGTCAACCAGAAATGGTCAATCAATGAAAACTGGGGATGGTCAATCAATGTAAACTGGGGATGGTCAATCAATGTAAACTAGGGATGGACAATCAATGTAAACTGGGGATGGTCAGTCAATGTAAACGAGGGACCATCAATCCATGTAAACTGGGGATGGTGAGTCAATGTAAACAAGGAATTGTCAATCAATGTAAACTAGGGATGGTCAATCAATGTAAACTAGGGATGGTCAATCAATGTAAACTGGGGATGGTCAATCAATGCAAACTGGGGATGGTCAGTCAATGTAACCGAGGGATGGTCCATCAATGTTAACTGGGGATGGTTAATCAATGTAAAGTAGGGATGGCCAATGGATGTAAACTAGGGATTGTCAATCAATGTAAACTTGCGATGGTCAATCAATGTAAACGAGAGATGGACAAACAATGTAAAATGGGATGGTCTATAAATGTAAACCGGAGATGGTCAATCAATGTAAACTGGGGTTGGTCAATCAATGTAAACAAGGGATGGTCAATCAATGTAAACTAGGGATGGTCAATCAATGTAAACTGGGGATGGTCAATCAATTTAACTGGGGATGGTCAATCAATGTAAACTAGAGATGGTCAATCAATGTAAACTGGGGATGGTCAATCAATGTGAACGGGAAATTGTCAATCAATGCAAACTGGGGATGGTCAATCAATGAAAAGTAGAGATGGCCAATCAATGTAAACTAGGGATGGTCAATCAATGTAAACTAGGGATGGTCAATCAATGTAAACGAGAGATGGTCAATCAATGTAAACTAGGGATGGTCTATCAATGTTAATTGGGGATGGTCGATCAATGTAAACTGGGGATGTTCAATCAATGTAAAGTAGAGATGTTGAAACAATCTAAACTCGGGATGGCCAAGCAATGCTAACTGGAAATGGTCAATCAACGTAAACCAGGGATAGTCAATGTAAACTGGGGATGGTCAATTAAAGTAAACTAGGGATGGTCAAACAATGTCAACCAGAAATGGTCAATCAATGAAAACTGGGGATGGTCAATCAATGTAAACTGGGGATGGTCAATCAATGTAAACTAGGGATGGACAATCAATGTAAACTGGGGATGGTCAGTCAATGTAAACGAGGGACCATCAATCCATGTAAACTGGGGATGGTGAGTCAATGTAAACAAGGAATTGTCAATCAATGTAAACTAGGGATGGTCAATCAATGTAAACTAGGGATGGTCAATCAATGTAAACTGGGGATGGTCAATCAATGCAAACTGGGGATGGTCAGTCAATGTAACCGAGGGATGGTCCATCAATGTTAACTGGGGATGGTTAATCAATGTAAAGTAGGGATGGCCAATGGATGTAAACTAGGGATTGTCAATCAATGTAAACTTGGGATGGTCAATCAATGTAAACGAGAGATGGACAAACAATGTAAAATGGGATGGTCTATAAATGTAAACCGGAGATGGTCAATCAATGTAAACTGGGGTTGGTCAATCAATGTAAACTAGGGATGGTCAATCAATGTAAACTAGGGATGGTCAATCAATGTAAACTGGGGATGGTCAATCAATTTAACTGGGGATGGTCAATCAATGTAAACTAGAGATGGTCAATCAATGTAAACTGGGGATGGTCAATCAATGTGAACGGGAAATTGTCAATCAATGCAAACTGGGGATGGTCAATCAATGAAAAGTAGAGATGGCCAATCAATGTAAACTAGGGATGGTCAATCAATGTAAACGAGAGATGGTCAATCAATGTAAACTAGGGATGGTCTATCAATGTTAATTGGGGATGGTCAATCAATGTAAACTGGGGATGTTCAATCAATGTAATGTAGAGATGTTGAAACAATCTAAACTAGGGATGGCCAAGCAATGCTAACTGGAGATGGTCAATCAACGTAAACCAGGGATAGTCAATGTAAACTGGGGATGGTCAATTAAAGTAAACTAGGGATGGTCAATCAATGTCAACCAGAAATGGTCAATCAATGAAAACTGGGGATGGTCAATCAATGTAAACTGGGGATGGTCAATCAATGTAAACTAGGGATGGACAATCAATGTAAACTGGGGATGGTCAGTCAATGTAAACGAGGGACCATTAATCCATGTAAACTGGGGATGGTCAAACAATGTAAACTCGAGATGGTCAATCAATGTAAACTCGGGATGGTCAAACAATGTAAACTGGGGATGGTCAATCAATGTAAACTGGGGATGGTCAATCAATGTAAACTGGAGATGGTCAGTCAATGTAAAGTAGGGATGGTCAATCAATGTAAACTGGGGATGGTCAGTCAATGTAAACTCGAGATGTTCAATCAATGTAAACTAGGGATGGCCAATCAATGTAAACTACAGAAGATGAATCAATGTAAACTGGGGATGGTCAATCAATGTAAACTAGCAATGGTCAAACAATGTAAACGGGGGATGGTCAATCAATATAAAATAGGGATGGCCAATGAAATAAACTAGTGATGGTCAATCAATGAAAATTGGGACGGTCAATCAATGTAAACTGGGGATGGTCAGTGAATGTAAATAAGAGATGGTCAAGCCACATAAACTGGGGATGGTCAGTCAATGTAAACAAGGGATTGTCAATCAATGTAAACTAGGGATGGTCAATCAATGTAAACTAGGCTGGTTCAATCAATGTAAACTGGGGATGGTCAATCAATGTAAACTGGGGATGGTCAGTCAATGTAACCTAGGGATGGTCCATCAATATTAACTGGGGTGGTTAATCAATGTAAACTAGGGATGGCCAATGGATGTAAACTAGGGATGGTCAATCAATGTTAACTTGAGGTGGTCAATCAATGTAAACGAGAGATGGTCAAACAATGTAAAATGGGATGGTCTATAAATGTAAACCGTAGATGGTCAATCAATGTAAACTGGGGTTGGTCAATCAATGTAAACTAGGGATGGTCAATCAATGTAAACTGGGGATGGTCAATCAATGTACAGTCGAGATGTTCAAACAATCTAAACTAGGGATGGCCACGCAATGCGAACTGGAGATGGTCAATCAATGTAATCCAGGGATAGTCAATGTAAACTGGGGATGGTCAATTAAAGTAAACTAGGGATGGTCAATCAATGTAAACTGGGGATGGTCAATTAATGTAAACTAGAGATGGCCAATCAATGTAAACTGGGGATGGTCAGTCAATGTAAACTAGAGATGGTCAATCAATGTAAAGTAGGGATGGCCAATCAATGTAAACTAGAGAAGATGAATCAATGTAAACTGGGGATGGTCAATCAATGTAAACTGGGGATGGTCAATCAATGAAAACTGGGGATTGTCAATCAATGTAAACTGGGGATGATCAATCAGTGTAAACTAGCAATGGTCAAACAATGTAAACTGGGGATGGTCAATCAATATAAAATAGGGATGGCCAATGAAATAAACTAGTGATGGTCAATCATTGAAAATTGGGATGGTCAATCAATGTAAACTGGGGATAGTCAGTCAATGTAAACAAGAGATGGTCAAGCCATATAAACTGGGGATGGTGAGTCAATGTAAACAAGGGATTGTCAATCAATGTAAACTAGGGATGGTCAATCAATGTAAACTAGGGAAGGTCAATCAATGTAAACTGGGGATGGTCAATCAATGTAAACTGGGGATGGTCAGTCAATGTAACCTAGGGATGGTCCATCAATGTTAACTGGGGATGGTTAATCAATGTAAAGTAGGGATGGCCAATGGATGTAAACTAGAGATGGTCAATCAATGTACACTAGGGATGGTCAATCAATGTAAACTGGGGATGGTCAATCAATGTAAACTGGGGATGGTCAGTCAATGCAAATGAGGAACCGTCAATCAATGTAAACTGGGGATGGTAAAACAATGTAAACTCGAGATGGTCAATCAATCTAAACTCGGGATGGTCAAACAATGTAAACCGGGAATGGTCAATCAATGTAAACTGGGGATGGTCAATCAATGTAAACTGGAGATGGTCAGTCAATGTAAACTAGGGATGGTCAATCAATGTAAACTGGGGATGGTCAGTCAATGTAAACTAGAGATTTTCATTTAATGTAAACTCGGGATGGCCAATCAATGTAAACTAGAGAAGATGAATCAATGTAAACTGGGGATGGTCAATCAATGTAAACTGGGGATGGTCAATCAATGAAAACTGGGGATTGTCAATCAATGTAAACTAGGGATGATCAATCAGTGTAAACTAGCAATGGTCAAACAATGTAAACTGGGGATGGTCAGTCAATGTAAACTGGGGATGGTCAATCAATATAAAATAGGGATGGCCAATGAAATAAACTAGTGATGGTCAATCAATGAAAATTGGGATGGTCAATCAATGTAAACTGGGGATAGTCAGTCAATGTAAACAAGAGATGGTCAAGCCATATAAACTGGGGATGGTGAGTCAATGTAAACAAGGGATTGTCAATCAATGTAAACTAGGGATGGTCAATCAATGTAAACTAGGGATGGTCAATCAATGTAAACTGGGGATGGTCAATCAATGCAAACTGGGGATGGTCAGTCAATGTAACCGAGGGATGGTCCATCAATGTTAACTGGGGATGGTTAATCAATGTAAAGTAGGGATGGCCAATGGATGTAAACTAGGGATGGTCAATCAATGTAAACTTGGGATGGTCAATCAATGTAAACGAGAGATGGACAAACAATGTAAAATGGGATGGTCTATAAATGTAAACCGGAGATGGTCAATCAATGTAAACTGGGGTTGGTCAATCAATGTAAACTAGGGATGGTCAATCAATGTAAACTGGGGATGGTCCATCAATGTAAACTAGAGATGGTCAATCAATGTAAACTAGAGATGGTCAATCAATGTAAACTGGGGATGGTCAATCAATGTGAACGGGAAATTGTCAATCAATGCAAACTGGGGATGGTCAATCATTGAAAAGTAGAGATGGCCAATCAATGTAAACTAAGTATGGTCAATCAATGTAAACTAGGGATGGTCAATCAATGTAAACGAGAGATGGTCAATCAATGTAAACTAGGGATGGTCTATCAATGTTAATTGGGGATGGTCAATCAATGTAAACTGGGGATGTTCAATCAATGTAAAGTAGAGATGTTGAAACAATCTCAACTAGGGATGGCCAAGCAATGCTAACTGGAGATGGTCAATCAACGTAAACCAGGGATAGTCAATGTAAACTGGGGATGGTGAATTAAAGTAAACTAGGGATGGTCAATCAATGTCAACCAGAAATGGTCAATCAATGAAAACTGGGGATGGTCAATCAATGTAAACTGGGGATGGTCAATCAATGTAAACTAGGGATGGACAATCAATGTAAACTGGGGATGGTCAGTCAATGTAAACGAGGGACCATCAATCCATGTAAACTGGGGTTGGTCAATCAATGTAAACTAGGGATGGTCAATCAATGTAAACTGGGGATGGTCCATCAATGTAAACTAGAGATGGTCAATCAATGTAAACTAGAGATGGTCAATCAATGTAAACTGGGGATGGTCAATCAATGTGAACGGGAAATTGTCAATCAATGCAAACTGGGGATGGTCAATCATTGAAAAGTAGAGATGGCCAATCAATGTAAACTAAGTATGGTCAATCAATGTAAACTAGGGATGGTCAATCAATGTAAACGAGAGATGGTCAATCAATGTAAACTAGGGATGGTCTATCAATGTTAATTGGGGATGGTCAATCAATGTAAACTGGGGATGTTCAATCAATGTAAAGTAGAGATGTTGAAACAATCTCAACTAGGGATGGCCAAGCAATGCTAACTGGAGATGGTCAATCAACGTAAACCAGGGATAGTCAATGTAAACTGGGGATGGTGAATTAAAGTAAACTAGGGATGGTCAATCAATGTCAACCAGAAATGGTCAATCAATGAAAACTGGGGATGGTCAATCAATGTAAACTGGGGATGGTCAATCAATGTAAACTAGGGATGGACAATCAATGTAAACTGGGGATGGTCAGTCAATGTAAACGAGGGACCATCAATCCATGTAAACTGGGGATGGTCAAACAATGGAAACTGGGGATGGTCAGTCAACGTAAACTGGGGATGGTCAATCAATATAAAATAGTGATGGCCAATGAAATAAACTAGTGATGGTCAATCAATGAAAATTGGGATGGTCAATCAATGTAAACTGGGGATAGTCAGTCAATGCAAACAAGAGATGGTCAAGCCATATAAACTGGGGATGGTGAGTCAATGTAAACAAGGGATTGTCAATCAATGTAAACTAGGGATGGTCAATCAATGTAAACTAGGGATGGTCAATCAATGTAAACTGGGGATGGTCAATCAATGCAAACTGGGGATGGTCAGTCAATGTAACCGAGGGATGGTCCATCAATGTTAACTGGGGATGGTTAATCAATGTAAAGTAGGGATGGCCAATGGATGTAAACTAGGGATGGTCAATCAATGTAAACTTGGGATGGTCAATCAATGTAAACGAGAGATGGACAAACAATGTAAAATGGGATGGTCTATAAATGTAAACCGGAGATGGTCAATCAATGTAAACTGGGGTTGGTCAATCAATGTAAACTTGGGATGGTCAATCAATGTAAACTGGGGATGGTCCATCAATGTAAACTAGAGATGGTCAATCAATGTAAACTAGGGATGGTCAATCAATGTAAACTGGGGAAGGTCAATCAATTTAACTGGGGATGGACAATCAATGTAAACTAGAGATGGTCAATCAATGTAAACTGGGGATGGTCAATCAATGTAAAGTAGAGATGTTGAAACAATCTTAACTAGGGATGGCCAAGCAATGCTAACTGGAGATGGTCAATCAACGTAAACCAGGGATAGTCAATGTAAACTGGGGATGGTGAATTAAAGTAAACTAGGGATGGTCAATCAATGTCAACCAGAAATGGTCAATCAATGAAAACTGGGGATGGTCAATCAATGTAAACTGGGGATGGTCAATCAATGTAAACTCGGGATGGACAATCAATGTAAACTGGGGATGGTCAGTCAATGTAAACTCGAGATGTTCAATCAATGTAAACTAGGGATGGCCAATCAATGTAAACTAGAGAAGATGAATCAATGTAAACTGGGGATGGTCAATCAATGTAAACTGGGGATTGTCAATCAATGTAAACTCGAGATGGTCAATCAATGTAAACTGGGGATGGTCAATCAATGTAAACTGGAGATGGTCAGTCAATGTAAAGTAGGGATGGTCAATCAATGTAAACTGAGGATGGTCAGTCAATGTAAACTCGAGATGTTCAATCAATGTAAACTAGGGATGTCCAATCAATGTAAACTAGAGAAGATGAATCAATTTAAACTGGGGATGGTCAATCAATGTAAACTGGGGATTGCCAATCAATGTAAACTAGGGATGATCAATCAGTGTAAACTAGCAATGGTCAAACAATGTAAACGGGGGATGGTCAATCAATATAAAATAGGGATGGCCAATGAAATAAACTAGTGATGGTCAATCAATGAAAATTGGGATGGTCAATCAATGTAAATTGGGTATGGTCAGTCAATGTAAATAAGAGATGGTCAAGCCACATAAACTGGGGATGGTCAGTCAATGTAAACAAGGGATTGTCAATCAATGTAAACGAGGGATGGTCAATCAATGTAAACTAGGCTTGTTCAATCAATGTAAACTGGGGATGGTCAATCAATGCACACTGGGGATGGTCAGTCAACGTAACCTAGGGATGGTCCATCAATATTAACTGGGGTGGTTAATCAATGTAAACTAGGGATGGCCAATGGATGTAAACTAGGGATGGTCAATCAATGTAAACTTGGGGTGGTCAATCAATGTTAACGAGAGATGGTCAAACAATGTAAAATGGGATGGTCAATCAATGTAAACTGGGGATGGTCAATCAATTTAACTGGGGATGGTCAATCAATGTAAACTGGGGATGGTCAATTAATGTGAACGGAAAATTGTCAATCAATGCAAACTGGGGATGGTCAATCAATGAAAAGTAGAGATGGACAATCAATGTAAACTAAGGATGGTCAATCAATGTAAACGAGGGATTGTCAATCAATGTTAATTGGGGATGGTCAATCAATCTAAACTGGGGATGTTCAATCAATGTACAGTCGAGATGTTCAAACAATCTAAACTAGGGATGGCCACGCAATGCTAACTGGAGATGGTCAATCAACGTCATCCAGGGATAGTCAATGTAAACTGGGGATGGTCAATTAAAGTAAACTAGGGATGGTCAATCAATGTAAACTGGGGATGGTCAGTCAATGTATACGAGAGATGGTCAATCAATGTAAACTAGAGAAGATGAATCAATGTAAATTAGAGATGGTCAATCAATGTAAAGTAGGGATGGCCAATCAATGTAAACTAGAGAAGATGAATCAATGTAAACTGGGGATGGTCAATCAATGTAAACTGGGGATGGTCAATCAATGAAAACTGGGAATTGTCAATCAATGTAAACTGGGGATGATCAATCAGTATAAACTAGCAATGGTCAAACAATGTAAACTGGGGATGGTCAGTCAATGTAAACTGGGGATGGTCAATCAATATAAAATAGGGATGGCCAATGAAATAAACTAGTGATGGTCAATCAATGAAAATTGGGATGGTCAATCAATGTAAACTGGGGATAGTCATTGAATATAAACAAGAGATGGTCAAGCCATATAAACTGGGGATGGTGAGTCAATGTAAACAAGGGAATGTCAATCAATGTAAACTAGGGATGGTCAATCAATGTAAACTAGGGATGGTCAATCAATGTAAACTGGGGATGGTCAATCAATGTAAACTGGGGATGGTCAGTCAATGTAACCTAGGGATGGTCCATCAATGTAAACCGGGAATGGTCAATCAATGTAAACTGGGGATGGTCAATCAATGTAAACTGGAGATGGTCAGTCAATGTAAACTAGGGATGGTCAATCAATGTAAACTGGGGATGGTCAGTCAATGTAAACTGGAGATGGTCAGTCAATGTAAACTAGGGATGGTCAATCAATGTAAACTGGGGATGGTCAGTCAATGTAAACTAGAGATGGTCATTCAATGTAAACTCGGGATGGCCAATCAATGTAAACTAGAGAAGATGAATCAATGTAAACTGGGGATGGTCAATCAATGTAAACTGGGGATGGTCAATCAATGTAAACTGGGGATGCTCAATCAATTTAAACTGGGGATGTTCAATCAATGTAAACTAGGGATGCTCAATCAATGTGAACCAGAAATGGTCAATCAATGTAAACTGGGGATGGTCAATCAATGTAAACTCGTGATGGTCAAACAATGTAAACTAGAAATGGTCAATCACTGTAAACTGGGGATGGTCAATAAATCTAAACTGGGGACGATCAATCAATGTAAACTAGGGATGGTCAATCAATGTCACCTGGGGATCGGCAATCAATGTAAATTGCGGATGGTTAATCAATGCAAACTGGAGATGGTCCATCAACGTAATCTAGGGATGGTCAATCAATATAAACTGGGGATGGTCAATCAATGTAAACTAGGGATGGTCAATCAATGTAAACTGGAAATGATCAATCAATGTAAACTAGAGATGGTCAATCAATACCAATTACTGATGGTCAATCAATGTAAACTGGGGATGGTCAATCAATGTAAACTGGGGATGGTCAATCAATGTAAACTGGAGATGGTCAATCAACGTAAACTAGAGATGGTCAATGAATGTAAACTAGGGATGGTCAATCAATGTAAACTCAGGATGCTCAATCAATGTAAACTAGAGATGATCAAATAATGTAAACTGGGGAAGGTCAAGCAATGTAAACTAGCGATGGTCAATCAATGTAAACTAGAGATGGTCAATCAATGTAAACTGGGGATGGTCAATCACTGTAAACTAGGGATGGTCAATCAATGTAAACTGAGGTTGCTCAATCAATGTAACCTGGAAATGGTCAATCAATGTAAACTGGGGATGGTCAATCAATGTAAACTGGGGACGGTAAATCAGTGTAAACTAGCAATGGTCAAACAATGTAAACTGGGGATGGTCAATCAATGTAAACCTGGGATGGTCAATCAATGTAAACAAGAGATGGTCAATCAATGTAAATTTGGGATTGTCAATCAACGTAAACTAGGGATGGTCATTCAATGTAAAGTAGAGCTGGTCAATCAATATAAACTAGGGATAGTCAATCAATGTAAACTGGGGATGATCAATCAAAATAAACGAGAGATGCACAATCAGTGTAAACTGGGGATGGTCAAACAATGTGAACTAGAGCTGGTCAATCAATGTAAACGAGGGATGGTCAATCCATGTAAACTCGGGATGGACAATTAATGTAAACTGTGGATGGTCAATCAATGTAAACTGGGGATGGTCAATCAATGTAAACTAGAGATGGTCAATCAATGTAAACGAGAGATGGCCAATGAATACCAATTAGAGATGGTCAATCAATGCAAACTGGCGATGGTCCATCAATGTAAACTGGGGACAGTAAATCAAGGTGAACTAGGAATTGGCAATTAATGTAAACTAGGGATGGTCAAAAATGTAAACTCGGCATTGTCAATCAAGTAAACTAGGGATGGTCAATCAATGTAAACTAGAGATGGTCAATCAATGTATACGAGGGATGGTCAATTAATGTAAACTAGAGATCAACAATCAATGTAAACCAGAGATGGTCAATCAATGTAAACTAGTGATGTTCAATCAATATAAACTAGGGATCGTCAATCAATGTAAATTCGGGATATTCAATCAATGTAAACTAGAGATGGTCAATGAATGTAAACTAAGGATGGTCAATCAATGTAAACTCGGGATGCTCAATCAATGTAAACTAGAGATGATCAAACAATGTAAACTGGGGAAGGTCAATCAATGTAAACTAGAGATGGTCAGTCAATGTAAAGTCGGGATGGTCAATCAATGTAAACTGAGGTGGTCAATCAATGGAAACTGGGGATGGTCAATCAATGTAAACTGGGGACGGTAAATCAGTGTAAACTAGCGATGGTCAATCAATGTAAACTGGGGATGGTCAGTCAATGTAAACTGGGGATGGTCAATCAATGAAAACTGGGGATGGTCAATCAATGTAAACTGGGGATGGTCAATCAATGTAAACTATGGATGGACAATCAATGTAAACTGGGGATGGTCAGTCAATGTAAACTGGGGATGGTCAATTAATGTGAACGGAAAATTGTCAATCAATGCAAACTGGGGATGGTCAATCAATTTAACTGGGGATGGTGAATCAATGTAAACTGAGGATGGTCAATTAATGTGAACGGAAAATTGTCAATCAATGCAAACTGGGGATGGTCAATCAATGAAAAGTAGAGATGGACAATCAATGTAAACTAAGGATGGTCAATCAATGTAAACGAGGGATTGTCAATCAATGTTAATTGGGGATGGTTAATCAATGTAAACTGGGGATGTTCAATCAATGTACAGTCGAGATGTTCAAACAATCTAAACTAGGGATGGCCACGCAATGCGAACTGGAGATGGTCAATCAACGTAATCCAGGCATAGTCAATGTAAACTGGGGATGGTCAATTAAAGTAAACTAGGGATGGTCAATCAATGTAAACTGGGGATGGTCAGTCAATGTAAACTAGAGATGGTCAATTAATGTAAACTAGGGATGGCCAATCAATGTAAACTGGGGATGGTCAGTCAATGTAAACTAGAGATGGTCAATCAATGTAAACTGGAGATGTTCAGTCAATGTAAACTAGGGATGGTCAATCAATGTAAACTGGGGATGGTCAGTCAATGTAAACTAGAGATGGTCAATCAATGTAAAGTAGGGATGGCCAATCAATGTAAACTAGAGAAGATGAATCAATGTAAACTGGGGATGGTCAATCAATGTAAACTGGGGATGGTCAATCAATGAAAACTGGGGATTGTCAATCAATGTAAACTGGGGATGATCAATCAGTGTAAACTAGCAATGGTCAAACAATGTAAACTGGGGATGGTCAATCAATATAAAATAGGGATGGCCAATGAAATAAACTAGTGATGGTCAATCATTGAAAATTGGGATGGTCAATCAATGTAAACTGGGGATAGTCAGTCAATGTAAACAAGAGATGGTCAAGCCATATAAACTGGGGATGGTGAGTCAATGTAAACAAGGGATTGTCAATCAATGTAAACTAGGGATGGTCAATCAATGTAAACTAGGGAAGGTCAATCAATGTAAACTGGGGATGGTCAATCAATGTAAACTGGGGATGGTCAGTCAATGTAACCTAGGGATGGTCCATCAATGTTAACTGGGGATGGTTAATCAATGTAAAGTAGGGATGGCCAATGGATGTAAACTAGAGATGGTCAATCAATGTAAACTAGGGATGGTCAATCAATGTAAACTGGGGATGGTCAATCAATGTAAACTGGGGATGGTCAGTCAATGCAAATGAGGAACCGTCAATCAATGTAAACTGGGGATGGTAAAACAATGTAAACTCGAGATGGTCAATCAATCTAAACTCGGGATGGTCAAACAATGTAAACCGGGAATGGTCAATCAATGTAAACTGGGGATGGTCAATCAATGTAAACTGGAGATGGTCAGTCAATGTAAACTAGGGATGGTCAATCAATGTAAACTGGGGATGGTCAGTCAATGTAAACTAGAGATTTTCATTTAATGTAAACTCGGGATGGCCAATCAATGTAAACTAGAGAAGATGAATCAATGTAAACTGGGGATGGTCAATCAATGTAAACTGGGGATGGTCAATCAATGAAAACTGGGGATTGTCAATCAATGTAAACTAGGGATGATCAATCAGTGTAAACTAGCAATGGTCAAACAATGTAAACTGGGGATGGTCAGTCAATGTAAACTGGGGATGGTCAATCAATATAAAATAGGGATGGCCAATGAAATAAACTAGTGATGGTCAATCAATGAAAATTGGGATGGTCAATCAATGTAAACTGGGGATAGTCAGTCAATGTAAACAAGAGATGGTCAAGCCATATAAACTGGGGATGGTGAGTCAATGTAAACAAGGGATTGTCAATCAATGTAAACTAGGGATGGTCAATCAATGTAAACTAGGGATGGTCAATCAATGTAAACTGGGGATGGTCAATCAATGCAAACTGGGGATGGTCAGTCAATGTAACCGAGGGATGGTCCATCAATGTTAACTGGGGATGGTTAATCAATGTAAAGTAGGGATGGCCAATGGATGTAAACTAGGGATGGTCAATCAATGTAAACTTGGGATGGTCAATCAATGTAAACGAGAGATGGACAAACAATGTAAAATGGGATGGTCTATAAATGTAAACCGGAGATGGTCAATCAATGTAAACTGGGGTTGGTCAATCAATGTAAACTAGGGATGGTCAATCAATGTAAACTGGGGATGGTCCATCAATGTAAACTAGAGATGGTCAATCAATGTAAACTAGGGATGGTCAATCAATGTAAACTGGGGATGGTCAATCAATTTAACGGGATGGTCTATCAATGTAAACTAGAGATGGTCAATCAATGTAAACTGGGGATGGTCAATCAATGTGAACGGGAAATTGTCAATCAATGCAAACTGGGGATGGTCAATCATTGAAAAGTAGAGATGGCCAATCAATGTAAACTAAGTATGGTCAATCAATGTAAACTAGGGATGGTCAATCAATGTAAACGAGAGATGGTCAAACAATGTAAACTAGGGATGGTCTATCAATGTTAATTGGGGATGGTCAATCAATGTAAACTGGGGATGGTCAATCAATGTAAAGTAGAGATGTTGAAACAATCTCAACTAGGGATGGCCAAGCAATGCTAACTGGAGATGGTCAATCAACGTAAACCAGGGATAGTCAATGTAAACTGGGGATGGTGAATTAAAGTAAACTAGGGATGGTCAATCAATGTCAACCAGAAATGGTCAATCAATGAAAACTGGGGATGGTCAATCAATGTAAACTGGGGATGGTCAATCAATGTAAACTAGGGATGGACAATCAATGTAAACTGGGGATGGTCAGTCAATGTAAACGAGGGACCATCAATCCATGTAAACTGGGGATGGTCAAACAATGGAAACTGGGGATGGTCAGTCAATGTAAACTGGGGATGGTCAATCAATTTAAAATAGTGATGGCCAATGAAATAAACTAGTGATGGTCAATCAATGAAAATTGGGATGGTCAATCAATGTAAACTGGGGATAGTCAGTCAATGCAAACAAGAGATGGTCAAGCCATATAAACTGGGGATGGTGAGTCAATGTAAACAAGGGATTGTCAATCAATGTAAACTAGGGATGGTCAATCAATGTAAACTAGGGATGGTCAATCAATGTAAACTGGGGATGGTCAATCAATGCAAACTGGGGATGGTCAGTCAATGTAACCGAGGGATGGTCCATCAATGTTAACTGGGGATGGTTAATCAATGTAAAGTAGGGATGGCCAATGGATGTAAACTAGGGATGGTCAATCAATGTAAACTTGGGATGGTCAATCAATGTAAACGAGAGATGGACAAACAATGTAAAATGGGATGGTCTATAAATGTAAACCGGAGATGGTCAATCAATGTAAACTGGGGTTGGTCAATCAATGTAAACTTGGGATGGTCAATCAATGTAAACTGGGGATGGTCCATCAATGTAAACTAGAGATGGTCAATCAATGTAAACTAGGGATGGTCAATCAATGTAAACTGTGGAAGGTCAATCAATTTAACTGGGGATGGACAATCAATGTAAACTGGGGATGGTCAATCAATGTAAAGTAGAGATGTTGAAACAATCTTAACTAGGGATGGCCAAGCAATGCTAACTGGAGATGGTCAATCAACGTAAACCAGGGATAGTCAATGTAAACTGGGGATGGTGAATTAAAGTAAACTAGGGATGGTCAATCAATGTCAACCAGAAATGGTCAATCAATGAAAACTGGGGATGGTCAATCAATGTAAACTGGGGATGGTCAATCAATGTAAACTCGGGATGGACAATCAATGTAAACTGGGGATGGTCAGTCAATGTAAACGAGGGACCATCAATCCATGTAAACTGGGGATGGTCAAACAATGTAAACTCGAGATGGTCAATCAATGTAAACTCGGGATGGTCAAACAATGTAAATTGGGGATGGTCAATCAATGTAAACTGGGGATGGTCAATCAATGTAAACTGGAGATGGTCAGTCAATGTAAAGTAGGGATGGTCAATCAATGTAAACTGGGGATGGTCAGTCAATGTAAACTCGAGATGTTCAATCAATGTAAACTAGTGATGGCCAATCAATGTAAACTAGAGAAGATGAATCAATGTAAACTGGGGATGGTCAATCAATGTAAACTGGCGATTGTCAATCAATGTAAACTCGAGATGGTCAATCAATGTAAACTGGGGATGGTCAATCAATGTAAACTGGAGATGGTCAGTCAATGTAAAGTAGGGATGGTCAATCAATGTAAACTGAGGATGGTCAGTCAATGTAAACTCGAGATGTTCAATCAATGTAAACTAGGGATGTCCAATCAATGTAAACTAGAGAAGATGAATCAATGTAAACTGGGGATGGTCAATCAATGTAAACTGGGGATTGTCAATCAATGTAAACTAGGGATGATCAATCAGTGTAAACTAGCAATGGTCAAACAATGTAAACGGGGGATGGTCAATCAATATAAAATAGGGATGGCCAATGAAATAAACTAGTGATGGTCAATCAATGAAAATTGGGATGGTCAATCAATGTAAATTGGGGATGGTCAGTCAATGTAAATAAGAGATGGTCAAGCCACATAAACTGGGGATGGTGAGTCAATGTAAACAAGGGATTGTCAATCAATGTAAACGAGGGATGGTCAATCAATGTAAACTAGGCTTGTTCAATCAATGTAAACTGGGGATGGTCAATCAATGCACACTGGGGATGGTCAGTCAACGTAACCTAGGGATGGTCCATCAATATTAACTGGGGTGGTTAATCAATGTAAACTAGGGATGGCCAATGGATGTAAACTAGGGATGGTCAATCAATGTAAACTTGGGGTGGTCAATCAATGTTAACGAGAGATGGTCAAACAATGTAAAATGGGATGGTCAATCAATGTAAACTGGGGATGGTCAATCAATTTAACTGGGGATGGTCAATCAATGTAAACTGGGGATGGTCAATTAATGTGAACGGAAAATTGTCAATCAATGCAAACTGGGGATGGTCAATCAATGAAAAGTAGAGATGGACAATCAATGTAAACTAAGGATGGTCAATCAATGTAAACGAGGGATTGTCAATCAATGTTAATTGGGGATGGTCAATCAATCTAAACTGGGGATGTTCAATCAATGTACAGTCGAGATGTTCAAACAATCTAAACTAGGGATGGCCACGCAATGCTAACTGGAGATGGTCAATCAACGTCATCCAGGGATAGTCAATGTAAACTGGGGATGGTCAATTAAAGTAAACTAGGGATGGTCAATCAATGTAAACTGGGGATGGTCAGTCAATGTATACGAGAGATGGTCAATCAATGTAAACTAGAGAAGATGAATCAATGTAAATTAGAGATGGTCAATCAATGTAAAGTAGGGATGGCCAATCAATGTAAACTAGAGAAGATGAATCAATGTAAACTGGGGATGGTCAATCAATGTAAACTGGGGATGGTCAATCAATGAAAACTGGGGATTGTCAATCAATGTAAACTGGGGATGATCAATCAGTATAAACTAGCAATGGTCAAACAATGTAAACTGGGGATGGTCAGTCAATGTAAACTGGGGATGGTCAATCAATATAAAATAGGGATGGCCAATGAAATAAACTAGTGATGGTCAATCAATGAAAATTGGGATGGTCAATCAATGTAAACTGGGGATAGTCATTGAATATAAACAAGAGATGGTCAAGCCATATAAACTGGGGATGGTGAGTCAATGTAAACAAGGGAATGTCAATCAATGTAAACTAGGGATGGTCAATCAATGTAAACTAGGGATGGTCAATCAATGTAAACTGGGGATGGTCAATCAATGTAAACTGGGGATGGTCAGTCAATGTAACCTAGGGATGGTCCATCAATGTAAACCGGGAATGGTCAATCAATGTAAACTGGGGATGGTCAATCAATGTAAACTGGAGATGGTCAGTCAATGTAAACTAGGGATGGTCAATCAATGTAAACTGGGGATGGTCAGTCAATGTAAACTGGAGATGGTCAGTCAATGTAAACTAGGGATGGTCAATCAATGTAAACTGGGGATGGTCAGTCAATGTAAACTAGAGATGGTCATTCAATGTAAACTCGGGATGGCCAATCAATGTAAACTAGAGAAGATGAATCAATGTAAACTGGGGATGGTCAATCAATGTAAACTGGGGATGGTCAATCAATGTAAACTGGGGATGCTCAATCAATTTAAACTGGGGATGTTCAATCAATGTAAACTAGGGATGCTCAATCAATGTGAACCAGAAATGGTCAATCAATGTAAACTGGGGATGGTCAATCAATGTAAACTCGTGATGGTCAAACAATGTAAACTAGAAATGGTCAATCACTGTAAACTGGGGATGGTCAATAAATCTAAACTGGGGACGATCAATCAATGTAAACTAGGGATGGTCAATCAATGTCACCTGGGGATCGGCAATCAATGTAAATTGCGGATGGTTAATCAATGCAAACTGGAGATGGTCCATCAACGTAATCTAGGGATGGTCAATCAATATAAACTGGGGATGGTCAATCAATGTAAACTAGGGATGGTCAATCAATGTAAACTAGAAATGATCAATCAATGTAAACTAGAGAGGGTCAATCAATACCAATTACTGATGGTCAATCAATGTAAACTGGGGATGGTCAATCAATGTAAACTGGGGATGGTCAATCAATGTAAACTGGAGATGGTCAATCAACGTAAACTAGAGATGGTCAATCAATGTAAACTAGAGATGGTCAATGAATGTAAACTAGGGATGGTCAATCAATGTAAACTCAGGATGCTCAATCAATGTAAACTAGAGATGATCAAATAATGTAAACTGGGGAAGGTCAAGCAATGTAAACTAGCGATGGTCAATCAATGTAAACTAGAGATGGTCAATCAATGTAAACTGGGGATGGTCAATCACTGTAAACTAGGGATGGTCAATCAATGTAAACTGAGGTTGCTCAATCAATGTAACCTGGAAATGGTCAATCAATGTAAACTGGGGATAGTCAATCAATGTAAACTGGGGACGGTAAATCAGTGTAAACTAGCAATGGTCAAACAATGTAAACTGGGGATGGTCAATCAATGTAAACCTGGGATGGTCAATCAATGTAAACAAGAGATGGTCAATCAATGTAAATTAGGGATGGTCAATCAACGTAAACTAGGGATGGTCATTCAATGTAAAGTAGAGCTGGTCAATCAATATAAACTAGGGATAGTCAATCAATGTAAACTGGGGATGATCAATCAAAATAAACGAGAGATGCACAATCAGTGTAAACTGGGGATGGTCAAACAATGTGAACTAGAGCTGGTCAATCAATGTAAACGAGGGATGGTCAATCCATGTAAACTCGGGATGGACAATTAATGTAAACTGTGGATGGTCAATCAATGTAAACTGGGGATGGTAAATCAATGTAAACTGGGGATGCTCAACCAATGTAAACTGGGGATGTTCAATCAATGTAAACTAGGGATGGCCAATCAATGTGAACCAGAAATGGTCAATCAATGTAAACTGGGGATGGTCAATCAATGTAAACTAGAGATGGTCAATCAATGTAAACGAGAGATGGCCAATGAATACCAATTAGAGATGGTCAATCAATGCAAACTGGCGATGGTCCATCAATGTAAACTGGGGACAGTAAATCAATGTGAACTAGGAATTGGCAATTAATGTAAACTAGGGATGGTCAAAAATGTAAA
Source organism: Heptranchias perlo (assembly GCF_035084215.1). Classification (NCBI taxonomy): domain Eukaryota; kingdom Metazoa; phylum Chordata; class Chondrichthyes; order Hexanchiformes; family Hexanchidae; genus Heptranchias; species Heptranchias perlo. The sequence goes on along the minus strand of NW_027139241.1, from coordinate 472,731 downwards.
CTCGGCATTGTCAATCAAGTAAACTAGGGATGGTCAATCAATGTAAACTAGAGATGGTCAATCAATGTATACGAGGGATGGTCAATTAATGTAAACTAGAGATCAACAATCAATGTAAACCAGAGATGGTCAATCAATGTAAACTAGTGATGTTCAATCAATATAAACTAGGGATCGTCAATCAATGTAAACTCGGGATATTCAATCAATGTAAACTAGAGATGGTCAATGAATGTAAACTAAGGATGGTCAATCAATGTAAACTCGGGATGCTCAATCAATGTAAACTAGAGATGATCAAACAATGTAAACTGGGGAAGGTCAATCAATGTAAACTAGAGATGGTCAATCAATGTAAACTCGGGATGGTCAATCAATGTAAACTGAGGTGGTCAATCAATGGAAACTGGGGATGGTCAATCAATGTAAACTGGGGACGGTAAATCAGTGTAAACTAGCGATGGTCAAACAATGTAAACTGGGGATGGTCAGTCAATGTAAACCTGGGATGGTCAATCAATGTAAACAAGAGATGGTCAATCAATGTAAATTAGGGATGGTCAATCAACGTAAACTAGGGAAGGTCAATCAATGTAAACTAGAGCTGGTCAATCAATATAAACTAGGGATGGTCAATCAATGTAAACTGGGGATGATCAATCAAAATTAACGAGAGATGCACAATCAGTGTAAACTGGGGATGGTCAAACAATGTTAACTAGAGCAGGTCAATCTATGTAAACGAGGGATGGTCAATCCATGTAAACTCGGGATGGACAATTAATGTAAACTGGGGATGGTCAATCAATGTAAACTGGGGATGGTCAATCAATGTAAACTGGCGATGGTCAATCAATGTAAACTGGAGATGGTCAATCAATGTAAACTAGAGATGGTCAATCAATGTAAACTAGAGATGGCCAATAAATACCAATTAAAGATGGTCAATCAATGTAAGCTGGGGATGGTCAATCAATGTAAACTGGGGATGCTCAATCAATTTAAACTGGGGATGTTCAATCAATGTAAACTATGGATGCTCAATCAATGTGAACCAGAAATGGTCAATCAATGTAAACTGGGGATGGTCAATCAATGTAAACTGGGGATGGTCAATCAATGCAAACTGGCGATGGTCAATCAATGTAAACTGGAGATGGTCAATCAATGTAAACTAGAGATGGTCAATCAATGTAAACTAGAGATGGCCAATAAATACCAATTCAAGATGGTCAATCAATGTAAGCTGGGGATGGTCAATCAATGTAAACTGGGGATGCTCAATCAATTTAAACTGGGGTTGTTCAATCAATGTAAACTCGGGATGTTCAATCAATGTAAACTGGGGATGTTCAATCAATATAAACTAGGAATGGCCAATCAATGTGAACCAGAAATGGTCAATCAATGTAAACTGGGGATGGTCAATCGCTGTAAACTGGAGATGCTCAATCAATGTGAACCAGAAATGGTCAATCAATGTAAACTGGGGATGCTCAACCAATGTAAACTGGGGATGTTCAATCAATGTAAACTAGGGATGGCCAATCAATGTGAACCAGAAATGGTCAATCAATGTAAACTGGGGATGGTCAATCAATGTAAACTCGTGATGGTCAAACAATGTAAACTAGAAATGGTCAATCAATGTAAACTGGGGATGGTCAATAAATCTAAACTGGGGATGATCAATTAATGTAAACTAGGGATGGTCAATCAATGTCAACTGGGCATGGGCAATCAATGTAAATTGCGGATGGTTAATCAATGCAGACTGGAGATGGTCCATCAACGTAATCTAGGGATGGTCAATCAATGTACAAGAGCGATGGTCAATCAATGTAAAGTAGGGATGGTCAATCAATGTAAACTAGAAATGGTCAATCAATGTAAACTGGGGATTGTCAATCAATGTAAATTGGGGATGGTCAATCACTCCAAACTCGAGACGTTCAATCAATGTAAACTAGAGATGGTCAATCAATGTGAACTGGGGATGTTCAATCTATGTAAACTAGGGATGGTAAATCAATGTAAACTGCGGTTGATCAATCAATATAAACTCGGGATGGTCAATCAATGTAAATTGGGGATGGTCAATCACTCCAAACTCGAGACGTTCAATCAATGTAAACTAGAGATGGTCAATGAATGTAAACTGGAGATGGTCAATCAATGTAAACTAGGGATGGTCAATCAATGTAAACTGGGGATGGTCAATCAATGTAAACTAGGGATCTTCAATCAATGTAAACTGGGGATGGTCAATCAATGTAAGCTGGGGATGGTCAATCAATGTAAACTGGGGATAGTCATTCAATGTAAACTGGGGATGGCCAATCAATGTAAAGTATTGATGGTCAATGAATGTAAATTGGGTTGGTCAATCAATGTAAAGTGGGGATGGTCAGTCAATGTAAACTAGAGATGGACCAGCCATGTAAACGAGGGATGGTCAATCAGTGTAAACTAGCGATGGTCAATCAATGTAAACTCGGGATGGTCAGTCAATGTAAACGAGGTATGGTCAATCAATGTAAACTAGAGATGTTCAATCAATGTAAACTTGGGATGGTCAATCAATGTAAACTATGGATGGTCAATCAATGTAAACTGGGGATGATCATTCAATGTAAACTAGAAATGGACAATCAATGTAAATTAGAGATGGTCAAACAATGTAAACAAGAGCAGGTCAATCAATGCAAACGAGGGATGGTCAATCAATGTAAACAGGGGATGGTCAGTCAATGTAAACGAGGGACCGTCAATCAATGTAAACTGGGTGTGGTCAATCAATGTAAACTCGAGATGGTCAATCAATGTAAACTGGAGGTGGTCAGTCAATATAAACTTGGGATGGTCAATCAATGTAAACTACGAATGGTCAATCAATGTAAATTTGTGATGGTCAATCAACGTAAACGAGGGATGGTCAACCAATGTAAAATGGGATGGTCAATCATTGTAAACTGGGCATTGTCAGTAAATGTAAACTGGGGATGGTCAATCAATGTAAACTAGAGATGGTCAATCAATACCAATTTGAGACGGTCAATCAATGTAAACTGGGGATGTTCAATCAATGTAAAGTAGAGATGGCCAATCAATGTAAACTAGGGATGGTCAATCAATGTAAACTAGGGATGGTCAATCAATGTAAACCAGAGATGGTCAATCAATGTAAACTAGGGATGTTCAACCAATGTAAACTAGGGATGGTCAATCAATGTAAACCAGAGATGGTCAATCAATGTAAACTGGGGATGTTCAATCAATGTAAAGTAGAGATGGCCAATCAATGTAAACTAGGGATGGTCAATCAATGTAAACTAGGGATGGTCAATCAATGTAAACCAGAGATGCTCAATCAATGTAAACTAGGGATGTTCAACCAATGTAAACTAGGGATGGTCAATCAATGTAAACCAGAGATGGTCAATCAATGTAAACCAGAGCTGGTCAATCAATGTAAACTAGGGATGGTCAATCAATGTAAATTAGGGATGGTCAATCAATGTAAACTGGGGATGTTCAATCAATGTAAAGTAGAGATGATCAATCAATGTAAACTGCGGGTGTTCAGTCAATGTAAACTCGGGATGGTCATTCAATGTGAACTGCAGATGGTCAGTCAATGTAAACTAGAGATGGTCAATCAATGTAAATTAGTGATGGTCAACCAATGCAAACTAGGAATGTTCAGTAAATGTAAACTAGTGATGGTCAATCAATCCCAATTAGAGATGGTCAATCACTGTAAACTGGGCATGGTAAATCAATGTCAACTAGGGATGATCAATGAATGTGAACTGGCGATGGTCAATGAATGTAAACTAGAAATGGCCAATCAATACCAATTAGAGATGGACAATCAATGTAAACTGGCGATGATCAATCAATGTAAATTGGGGTTGGTCAATCAATGTAAACTAGAGATGGTCAATCAATGTAAAGGAGGAATGGTCAATCAATGCAAACTCGGGATGGGCAATGAATGTAAGCTGGGGATGGTCAATCAATACCAATTAGAGATGGTCAAGCAATCTAAACTGGGGAAGGTCAATCAATGTAAACTGGGGAGGTCAATCAATATAAACTCGAGATGGTCAATCAATGTAAACTAGAGATGGTCAATCAATGAAAAGTAGAGATGGCCAATCAATGTAAACTAGGGATGGTCAATCAATGTAAACTAGGGATGGTAAATCAATGTAAACCAGAGATGGTCAATCAATGTAAACTAGGGATGGTCAACCAATGTAAACTATGGATGGTCAATCAATGTTAACTGGGGATGGTCAGTCAATGTAAACTTGGGTTGTTCAATCAATGTAAACTCGAGATGTTCAAACAATGTAAACTAGGGATGGTCAATCAATGCTAACTGGAGATGGTCAATCAATGTAAACCAGGGACAGTCAATCACTGTAAACTGGGGGAGGTCAATCAATGCAAACTAGTGATGGTCAATCAATGTCAACCAGAAATGGTCAATCAATGTAAACTGGGGATGCTCAACCAATGTAAACTGGGGATGTTCAATCAATGTAAACTAGGGATGGTCAATCAATGTGAACCAGAAATGGTCAATCAATGTGAACTGGGGATGGTCAATCACTGTAAACTGGAGATGCTCAATCAATGTGAACCAGAAATGGTCTATCAATGTAAACTGGGGATGGTCAATCAATGTAAACTCGTGATGGTCAAACAATGTAAACTAGAAATGGTCAATCAATGTAAACTGGGGATGGTCAATAAATCTAAACTGGGGATGATCAATTAATGTAAACTAGGGATGGTCAATCAATGTCAACTGGGCATGGGCAATCAATGTAAATTGCGGATGGTTAATCAATGCAGACTGGAGATGGTCCATCAACGTAATCTAGGGATGGTCAATCAATGTACAAGAGCGATGGTCAATCAATGTAAAGTAGGGATGGTCAATCAATGTAAACTGGAAATGGTCAATCAATGTAAACTGGGGATTGTCAATCAATGTAAATTGGGGATGGTCAATCACTCCAAACTCGAGACGTTCAATCAATGTAAACTAGAGATGGTCAATCAATGTGAACTGGGGATGTTCAATCTATGTAAACTAGGGATGGTAAATCAATGTAAACTGCGGTTGATCAATCAATATAAACTCGGGATGGTCAATCAATGTAAATTGGGGATGGTCAATCACTCCAAACTCGAGACGTTCAATCAATGTAAACTAGAGATGGTCAATGAATGTAAACTGGAGATGGTCAATCAATGTAAACTAGGGATGGTCAATCAATGTAAACTGGGGATGGTCAATCAATGTAAACTAGGGATCTTCAATCAATGTAAACTGGGGATGGTCAATCAATGTAAGCTGGGGATGGTCATTCAATGTAAACTGGGGATGGCCAATCAATGTAAAGTATTGATGGTCAATGAATGTAAATTGGGTTGGTCAATCAATGTAAAGTGGGGATGGTCAGTCAATGTAAACTAGAGATGGACCAGCCATGTAAACAAGGGATGGTCAATCAGTGTAAACTAGCGATGGTCAATCAATGTAAACTCGGGATGGTCAGTCAATGTAAACGAGGTATGGTCAATCAATGTAAACTAGAGATGTTCAATCAATGTAAACTTGGGATGGTCAATCAATGTAAACTATGGATGGTCAATCAATGTAAACTGGGGATGATCATTCAATGTAAACTAGAAATGGACAATCAATGTAAATTAGAGATGGTCAAACAATGTAAACAAGAGCAGGTCAATCAATGCAAACGAGGGATGGTCAATCAATGTAAACAGGGGATGGTCAGTCAATGTAAACGAGGGACCGTCAATCAATGTAAACTGGGTGTGGTCAATCAATGTAAACTCGAGATGGTCAATCAATGTAAACTGGAGGTGGTCAGTCAATATAAACTTGGGATGGTCAATCAATGTAAACTACGAATGGTCAATCAATGTAAATTTGTGATGGTCAATCAACGTAAACGAGGGATGGTCAACCAATGTAAAATGGGATGGTCAATCATTGTAAACTGGGCATTGTCAGTAAATGTAAACTGGGGATGGTCAATCAATGTAAACTAGAGATGGTCAATCAATACCAATTTGAGATGGTCAATCAATGTAAACTGGGGATGTTCAATCAATGTAAAGTAGAGATGGCCAATCAATGTAAACTAGGGATGGTCAATCAATGTAAACTAGGGATGGTCAATCAATGTAAACCAGAGATGCTCAATCAATGTAAACTAGGGATGTTCAACCAATGTAAACTAGGGATGGTCAATCAATGTAAACCAGAGATGGTCAATCAATGTAAACCAGAGCTGGTCAATCAATGTAAACTAGGGATGGTCAATCAATGTAAATTAGGGATGGTCAATCAATGTAAACTGGGGATGTTCAATCAATGTAAAGTAGAGATGATCAATCAATGTAAACTGCGGGTGTTCAGTCAATGTAAACTCGGGATGGTCATTCAATGTGAACTGCAGATGGTCAGTCAATGTAAACTAGAGATGGTCAATCAATGTAAATTAGTGATGGTCAACCAATGCAAACTAGGAATGTTCAGTAAATGTAAACTAGTGATGGTCAATCAATCCCAATTGGAGATGGTCAATCACTGTAAACTGGGCATGGTAAATCAATGTCAACTAGGGATGATCAATGAATGTGAACTGGCGATGGTCAATGAATGTAAACTAGAAATGGCCAATCAATACCAATTAGAGATGGACAATCAATGTAAACTGGCGATGATCAATCAATGTAAATTGGGGTTGGTCAATCAATGTAAACTAGAGATGGTCAATCAATGTAAAGGAGGAATGGTCAATCAATGCAAACTCGGGATGGGCAATGAATGTAAGCTGGGGATGGTCAATCAATACCAATTAGAGATGGTCAAGCAATCTAAACTGGGGAAGGTCAATCAATGTAAACTGGGGAGGTCAATCAATATAAACTCGAGATGGTCAATCAATGTAAACTAGAGATGGTCAATCAATGAAAAGTAGAGATGGCCAATCAATGTAAACTAGGGATGGTCAATCAATGTAAACTAGGGATGGTAAATCAATGTAAACCAGAGATGGTCAATCAATGTAAACTAGGGATGGTCAACCAATGTAAACTAGGGATGGTCAATCAATGTTAACTGGGGATGGTCAATCAATGTAAACTTGGGTTGTTCAATCAATGTAAACTCGAGATGTTCAAACAATGTAAACTAGGGATGGTCAATCAATGCTAACTGGAGATGGTCAATCAATGTAAACCAGGGACAGTCAATCACTGTAAACTGGGGGAGGTCAATCAATGCAAACTAGTGATGGTCAATCAATGTCAACCAGAAATGGTCAATCAATGTAAACTGGGGATGCTCAACCAATGTAAACTGGGGATGTTCAATCAATGTAAACTAGGGATGGCCAATCAATGTGAACCAGAAATGGTCAATCAATGTGAACTGGGGATGGTCAATCACTGTAAACTGGAGATGCTCAATCAATGTGAACCAGAAATGGTCTATCAATGTAAACTGGGGATGGTCAATCAATGTAAACTCGTGATGGTCAAACAATGTAAACTAGAAATGGTCAATCAATGTAAACTGGGGATGGTCAATAAATCTAAACTGGGGATGATCAATTAATGTAAACTAGGGATGGTCAATCAATGTCAACTGGGCATGGGCAATCAATGTAAATTGCGGATGGTTAATCAATGCAGACTGGAGATGGTCCATCAACGTAATCTAGGGATGGTCAATCAATGTACAAGAGCGATGGTCAATCAATGTAAAGTAGGGATGGTCAATCAATGTAAACTAGAAATGGTCAATCAATGTAAACTGGGGATTGTCAATCAATGTAAATTGGGGATGGTCAATCACTCTAAACTCGAGACGTTCAATCAATGTAAACTAGAGATGGTCAATCAATGTGAACTGGGGATGTTCAATCTATGTAAACTAGGGATGGTAAATCAATGTAAACTGCGGTTGATCAATCAATATAAACTCGGGATGGTCAATCAATGTAAATTGGGGATGGTCAATCACTCCAAACTCGAGACGTTCAATCAATGTAAACTAGAGATGGTCAATGAATGTAAACTGGAGATGGTCAATCAATGTAAACTAGGGATGGTCAATCAATGTAAACTGGGGATGGTCAATCAATGTAAACTAGGGATCTTCAATCAATGTAAACTGGGGATGGTCAATCAATGTAAACTGGGGATGGTCAATCAATGTAAGCTGGGGATGGTCAATCAATGTAAACTGGGGATAGTCATTCAATGTAAACTGGGGATGGCCAATCAATTTAAAGTATTGATGGTCAATGAATGTAAATTGGGTTGGTCAATCAATGTAAAGTGGGGATGGTCAGTCAATGTAAACTAGAGATGGACCAGCCATGTAAACGAGGGATGGTCAATCAGTGTAAACTAGCGATGGTCAATCAATGTAAACTCGGGATGGTCAGTCAATGTAAACGAGGTATGGTCAATCAATGTAAACTAGAGATGTTCAATCAATGTAAACTTGGGATGGTCAATCAATGTAAACTATGGATGGTCAATCAATGTAAACTGGGGATGATCATTCAATGTAAACTAGAAATGGACAATCAATGTAAATTAGAGATGGTCAAACAATGTAAACAAGAGCAGGTCAATCAATGCAAACGAGGGATGGTCAATCAATGTAAACAGGGGATGGCCAGTCAATGTAAACGAGGGACCGTCAATCAATGTAAACTGGGTGTGGTCAATCAATGTAAACTCGAGATGGTCAATCAATGTAAACTGGAGGTGGTCAGTCAATATAAACTTGGGATGGTCAATCAATGTAAACTAGGAATGGTCAATCAATGTAAATTTGTGATGGTCAATCAACGTAAACGAGGGATGGTCAACCAATGTAAAATGGGATGGTCAATCATTGTAAACTGGGCATTGTCAGTAAATGTAAACTGGGGATGGTCAATCAATGTAAACTAGAGATGGTCAATCAATACCAATTTGAGATGGTCAATCAATGTAAACTGGGGATGTTCAATCAATGTAAAGTAGAGATGGCCAATCAATGTAAACTAGGGATGGTCAATCAATGTAAACTAGGGATGGTCAATCAATGTAAACCAGAGATGGTCAATCAATGTAAACTAGGGATGTTCAACCAATGTAAACTAGGGATGGTCAATCAATGTAAACCAGAGATGGTCAATCAATGTAAACTGGGGATGTTCAATCAATGTAAAGTAGAGATGGCCAATCAATGTAAACTAGGGATGGTCAATCAATGTAAACTAGGGATGGTCAATCAATGTAAACCAGAGATGCTCAATCAATGTAAACTAGGGATGTTCAACCAATGTAAACTAGGGATGGTCAATCAATGTAAACCAGAGATGGTCAATCAATGTAAACCAGAGCTGGTCAATCAATGTAAACTAGGGATGGTCAATCAATGTAAATTAGGGATGGTCAATCAATGTAAACTGGGGATGTTCAATCAATGTAAAGTAGAGATGATCAATCAATGTAAACTGCGGGTGTTCAGTCAATGTAAACTCGGGATGGTCATTCAATGTAAATTAGTGATGGTCAACCAATGCAAACTAGGAATGTTCAGTAAATGTAAACTAGTGATGGTCAATCAATCCCAATTAGAGATGGTCAATCACTGTAAACTGGGCATGGTAAATCAATGTCAACTAGGGATGATCAATGAATGTGAACTGGCGATGGTCAATGAATGTAAACTAGAAATGGCCAATCAATACCAATTAGAGATGGACAATCAATGTAAACTGGCGATGATCAATCAATGTAAATTGGGGTTGGTCAATCAATGTAAACTAGAGATGGTCAATCAATGTAAAGGAGGAATGGTCAATCAATGCAAACTCGGGATGGGCAATGAATGTAAGCTGGGGATGGTCAATCAATACCAATTAGAGATGGTCAAGCAATCTAAACTGGGGAAGGTCAATCAATGTAAACTGGGGAGGTCAATCAATATAAACTCGAGATGGTCAATCAATGTAAACTAGAGATGGTCAATCAATGAAAAGTAGAGATGGCCAATCAATGTAAACTAGGGATGGTCAATCAATGTAAACTAGGGATGGTAAATCAATGTAAACCAGAGATGGTCAATCAATGTAAACTAGGGATGGTCAACCAATGTAAACTAGGGATGGTCAATCAATGTTAACTGGGGATGGTCAATCAATGTAAACTTGGGTTGTTCAATCAATGTAAACTCGAGATGTTCAAACAATGTAAACTAGGGATGGTCAATCAATGCTAACTGGAGATGGTCAATCAATGTAAACCAGGGACAGTCAATCACTGTAAACTGGGGGAGGTCAATCAATGCAAACTAGTGATGGTCAATCAATGTCAACCAGAAATGGTCAATCAATGTAAACTGGGGATGCTCAACCAATGTAAACTGGGGATGTTCAATCAATGTAAACTAGGGATGGCCAATCAATGTGAACCAGAAATGGTCAATCAATGTGAACTGGGGATGGTCAATCACTGTAAACTGGAGATGCTCAATCAATGTGAACCAGAAATGGTCTATCAATGTAAACTGGGGATGGTCAATCAATGTAAACTCGTGATGGTCAAACAATGTAAACTAGAAATGGTCAATCAATGTAAACTGGGGATGGTCAATAAATCTAAACTGGGGATGATCAATTAATGTAAACTAGGGATGGTCAATCAATGTCAACTGGGCATGGGCAATCAATGTAAATTGCGGATGGTTAATCAATGCAGACTGGAGATGGTCCATCAACGTAATCTAGGGATGGTCAATCAATGTACAAGAGCGATGGTCAATCAATGTAAAGTAGGGATGGTCAATCAATGTAAACTAGAAATGGTCAATCAATGTAAACTGGGGATTGTCAATCAATGTAAATTGGGGATGGTCAATCACTCTAAACTCGAGACGTTCAATCAATGTAAACTAGAGATGGTCAATCAATGTGAACTGGGGATGTTCAATCTATGTAAACTAGGGATGGTAAATCAATGTAAACTGCGGTTGATCAATCAATATAAACTCGGGATGGTCAATCAATGTAAATTGGGGATGGTCAATCACTCCAAACTCGAGACGTTCAATCAATGTAAACTAGAGATGGTCAATGAATGTAAACTGGAGATGGTCAATCAATGTAAACTAGGGATGGTCAATCAATGTAAATTAGGGATGGTCAATCAATGTAAACTGGGGATGTTCAATCAATGTAAAGTAGAGATGATCAATCAATGTGAACTGCAGATGGTCAGTCAATGTAAACTAGAGATGGTCAATCAATGTAAATTAGTGATGGTCAACCAATGCAAACTAGGAATGTTCAGTAAATGTAAACTAGTGATGGTCAATCAATCCCAATTAGAGATGGTCAATCACTGTAAACTGGGCATGGTAAATCAATGTCAACTAGGGATGATCAATGAATGTGAACTGGCGATGGTCAATGAATGTAAACTAGAAATGGCCAATCAATACCAATTAGAGATGGACAATCAATGTAAACTGGCGATGATCAATCAATGTAAATTGGGGTTGGTCAATCAATGTAAACTAGAGATGGTCAATCAATGTAAAGGAGGAATGGTCAATCAATGCAAACTAGGGATGGGCAATGAATGTAAGCTGGGGATGGTCAATCAATACCAATTAGAGATGGTCAAGCAATCTAAACTGGGGAAGGTCAATCAATGTAAACTGGGGAGGTCAATCAATATATACTCGAGATGGTCAATCAATGTAAACTAGAGATGGTCAATCAATGAAAAGTAGAGATGGCCAATCAATGTAAACTAGGGATGGTCAATCAATGTAAACTAGGGATGGTAAATCAATGTAAACCAGAGATGGTCAATCAATGTAAACTAGGGATGGTCAACCAATGTAAACTAGGGATGGTCAATCAATGTTAACTGGGGATGGTCAATCAATGTAAACTTGGGTTGTTCAATCAATGTAAACTAGAGATGTTCAAACAATGTAAACTAGGGATGGTCAATCAATGCTAACTGGAGATGGTCAATCAATGTAAACCAGGGACAGTCAATCACTGTAAACTGGGGGAGGTCAATCAATGCAAACTAGTGATGGTCAATCAATGTCAACCAGAAATGGTCAATCAATGTAAAGTGGGGATGGCCAATCAATGTAAACAAGGGATGGTCAAAAAATGTAAACTAGGGATGGTCAATCAATGTAAACCAGGGATGATCAATCAGTGAAAACTAGCGATGGTCAATCAATGTAAACTGCGGGTGGTCTGTCAATGTAAACTAGGGATGGTCATTCAATGTGAACTGGAGATGGTCAGTCAATGTAAACTAGGGATGGTCAATCAAAGTAAACTAGGGATGGTCAATCAATGTAAACTATGGATGGTCAATCAATGTAAACGAGGGATGGTCAACCAGTGTAAACTAGGGATGGTCAATCATTGTAAACTGGGGATGGTCAATCAATGTAAACTAGTGATGGTCAACCAATACCAATTAGAGATGGTCAATCAATGTAAACGAGGGATAGTCATTCAATGTAAACTGCGGATGATCAATCAATCTAAACTGGAGATGGTCAATCATTGTGAACTGGTGATGGTCAGTAAATGTAAACTGGGGATGGTCAATCAATGTAAACTAGAAATGGCCAATCAATACCAATTTGAGATGGACAATCAATGTAAACTGGCGATGATCAATCAATGTAAATTGGGGTTGGTCACTCAATGTAAACTAGAGATGGTCAATCAATGTAAACGAGAGGTGGTCAATCAATGCAAACTAGGGATGGGCAATCAATCTAAACTGGCGATGGTCAATCAATGTAAACTCGGGATGGTCAATCTATGTAAACTAGAGATGTTCAATCAATGTGAACGAGGGATGGTCAATCAATGTAAACTGGGGATGGTCAATAAATGCAAACTGGCGATCGTCAATCAATGTAAACTGGGGATAGTCAAACAATGTAAACTATGGAAGGTGAATCAATGTAAACGAGGGATGGTCAATCAATGCAAACTGGGGATGGTCAATAAATGTAAACTAGAGATGGCCAATAAATACCAATTAAAGATGGTCAATCAATGTAAGCTGGGGATGGTCAATCAATGTAAACTGGGGATGCTCAATCAATTTAAACTGGGGATGTTCAATCAATGTAAACTAGGGATGCTCAATCAATGTGAACCAGAAATGGTCAATCACTGTAAACTGGGGATAGTCATTCAATGTAAACTGGGGATGGCCAATCAATGTAAAGTATTGATGGTCAATGAATGTAAATTGGGTTGGTCAATCAATGTAAAGTGGGGATGGTCAGTCAATGTAAACTAGAGATGGACCAGCCATGTAAACGAGGGATGGTCAATCAGTGTAAACTAGCGATGGTCAATCAATGTAAACTCGGGATGGTCAGTCAATGTAAACGAGGTTTGGTCAATCAATGTAAACTAGAGATGTTCAATCAATGTAAACTTGGGATGGTCAATCAATGTAAACTATGGATGGTCAATCAATGTAAACTGGGGATGATCATTCAATGTAAACTAGAAATGGACAATCAATGTAAATTAGAGATGGTCAAACAATGTAAACAAGAGCAGGTCAATCAATGCAAACGAGGGATGGTCAATCAATGTAAACAGGGGATGGTCAGTCAATGTAAACGAGGGACCGTCAATCAATGTAAACTGGGTGTGGTCAATCAATGTAATCTCGAGATGGTCAATCAATGTAAACTCGGTATGGTCAATCAATGTAAACTGGGGATGGTCATTCAATGTCAACTGGAGATGGTCAGTCAATATAAACTTGGGATGGTCAATCAATGTAAACTAGGAATGGTCAATCAATGTAAATTTGTGATGGTCAATCAACGTAAACGAGGGATGGTCAACCAATGTAAAATGGGATGGTCAATCATTGTAAACTGGGCATTGTCAGTAAATGTAAACTGGGGATGGTCAATCAATGTAAACTAGAGATGGTCAATCAATACCAATTTGAGATGGTCAATCAATGTAAACTGGGAAAGTTCAATCAATGTAAAGTAGAGATGGCCAATCAATGTAAACTAGGGATGGTCAATCAATGTAAACTAGGGATGGTCAATCAATGTAAACCAGAGATGGTCAATCAATGTAAACTAGGGATGTTCAACCAATGTAAACTAGGGATGGTCAATCAATGTAAACCAGAGATGGTCAATCAATGTAAACTAGGGATGGTCAATCAATGTAAACTATGGATGGTCAATCAATTTAAACTAGTGATGGTCAATCAATGTAAACCAGAGCTGGTCAATCAATGTAAACTAGGGATGGCCAATCAATGTAAATTAGGGAAGGTCAATCAATGTAAACTGGGGATGTTCAATCAATGTAAAGTAGAGATGATCAATCAATGTAAACTGCGGGTGTTCAGTCAATGTAAACTCGGGATGGTCAATCAATGTAAACCAGAGATGGTCAATCAATGTAAATTAGTGATGGTCAACCAATGCAAACAAGGAATGTTCAGTAAATGTAAACTAGTGATGGTCAATCAATCCCAATTGGAGATGGTCAATCACTGTAAACTGGGCATGGTCAATCAATGTCAACTAGGGATGATCAATGAATGTGAACTGGCGATGGTCAATGAATGTAAACTAGAAATGGCCAATCAATACCAATTAGAGATGGACAATCAATGTAAACTGGCGATGATCAATCAATGTAAATTGGGGTTGGTCAATCAATGTAAACTAGAGATGGTCAATCAATGTAAAGGAGGGATGGTCAATCAATGCAAACTAGGGATGGGCAATGAATGTAAGCTGGGGATGGTCAATCAATACCAATTAGAGATGGTCAAGCAATCTAAACTGGGGAAGGTCAATCAATGTAAACTGGGGAGGTCAATCAATATAAACTCGAGATGGTCAATCAATGTAAACTAGAGATGGTCAATCAATGAAAAGTAGAGATGGCCAATCAATGTAAACTAGGGATGGTCAATCAATGTAAACTAGGGATGGTAAATCAATGTAAACCAGAGATGGTCAATCAATGTAAACTAGGGATGGTCAATCAATGTAAACTAGGGATGGTCAATCAATGTTAACTGGGGATGGTCAATCAATGTAAACTTGGGTTGTTCAATCAATGTAAACTCGAGATGTTCAAACAATGTAAACTAGGGATGGTCAATCAATGCTAACTGGAGATGGTCAATCAATGTAAACCAGGGACAGTCAATCACTGTAAACTGGGGGTGGTCAATCAATGCAACTAGGGATGGTCAATCAATGTCAACCAGAAATGGTCAATCAATGTAAAGTGGGGATGGTCAATCAATGTAAACTAGGGATGGTCAAAAAATGTAAACTTGGGATGGTCAATCAATGTAAACCAGGGATGATCAATCAGTGAAAACTAGCGATGGTCAATCAATGTAAACTGCGGGTGGTCTGTCAATGTAAACTAGGGATGGTCATTCAATGTGAACTGGAGATGGTCAGTCAATGTAAACTAGGGATGGTCAATCAAAGTAAACTAGGGATGGTCAATCAATGTAAACTATGGATGGTCAATCAATGTAAACGAGGGATGGTCAACCAGTGTAAACTAGGGATGGTCAATCATTGTAAACTGGGGATGGTCAATCAATGTAAACTAGTGATGGTCAACCAATACCAATTAGAGATGGTCAATCAATGTAAACGAGGGATAGTCATTCAATGTAAACAGCTGATGATCAATCAATCTAAACTGGAGATGGTCAATCATTGTGAACTGGTGATGGTCAGTAAATGTAAACTGGGGATGGTCAATCAATGTAAACTAGAAATGGCCAATCAATACCAATTTGAGATGGACAATCAATGTAAACTGGCGATGATCAATCAATGTAAATTGGGGTTGGTCAATCAATGTAAACTAGAGATGGTCAATCAATGTAAACGAGAGGTGGTCAATCAATGCAAACTAGGGATGGGCAATCAATCTAAACTGGCGATGGTCAATCAATGTAAACTCGGGATGGTCAATCAATGTAAACTAGAGATGTTCAATCAATGTGAACGAGGGATGGTCAATCAATGTAAACTGGGGATGGTCAATAAATGCAAACTGGCGATTGTCAATCAATGTAAACTGGGGATAGTCAAACAATGTAAACTATGGAAGGTGAATCAATGTAAACTGGGGATGGTCAATCAATGTAAACTGGGGATGGTCAATGAATGTAAACTGGAGATGGTCAAACATTACCAATTAGAGATGGTCAAACAATGTAAACTAGCGATGGTCTATCAAAGTAAATTTGAGATGGTCAATCAATGTAAACTAGAGATGGTCAATCAATGGAAACGAGGGTTGGTCAATCAATGTAAACTGGAGATGGTCAATCAATGTAAACTGTGGATGGTCAATCAATGTAAACTGTGGATGGTCAATCAATGTAAACTGGGGATGGTCAATCAATGTAAACTAGAGATGGTCAATCAATGTAAACTAGAGAGGGCCAAACAATACCAATTGGAGATCGTCAATCAATGTAAACTGGAGATGGTCCATCAATGTAAACTGGGGATGGTTAATCAATGTGAACTTGGGATGGTCAATGAATGTAAACTAGAGATGGTCAATCAATACAAATTAGAGATGGTCAATCAATCTCAACTGGCGATGGTCAATCAATGCAAACTCGGGATGGTCAATCAATGCAAACTAGAGATGATCAATCAATGTAAACGAGGGATGGACAATCAATGCAAACTGGGGATGGTCAATAAATGTAAACTAGAGATGGCCAATAAATACCAATTAAAGATGATCAATCAATGTAAGCTGGGGATGCTCAATCAATTTAAACTGGGGATGTTCAATCAATGTAAACTAGGGATGCTCAATCAATGTGAACCAGAAATGGTCAATCAATGTAAACTGGGGATGGTCAATCAATTTAAACTCGTGATGGTCAAACAATGTAAACGAGAAATGGTCAATCACTGTAAACTGGGGATGGTCAATAAATCTAAACTGGGGATGATCAATCAATGTAAACTAGGGATGGTCAATCAATGTCACCTGGGGATGGGCAATCAATGTAAATTGCGGATGGTTAATCAATGCAAACTGGAGATGGTCCATCAACCTAATCTAGGGATGGTCAATCAATATAAACTGGGGATGGTCAATCAATGTAAACTAGGGATGGTCAACCAATGTAAACTAGAAATGATCAATCAATGTAAACTAGAGATGGTCAATCAATACCAATTACTGATGGTCAATCAATGTAAACTGGGGATGGTCAATCAATGTAAACTGGGGATGGTCAATCACTGTAAACTGGAGATAGTCAATCAACGTAAACTAGAGATGGTCAATCAATGTAAACTAGAGATGGTCAATGAATGTAAACTAGGGATGGTCAATCAATGTAAACTCGGGATGCTCAATCAATGTAAACTAGAGATGATCAAACAATGTAAACTGGGGAAGGTCAATCAATGTAAACGAGAGATGGTCAATCAATGTAAACTCGGGATGGTCAATCAATGTAAACTGAGGTTGCTCAATCAATGTAACCTGGAGATGGTCAATCAATGTAAACTGGGGATGGTCAATCAATGTAAACTGGGGACGGTAAATCAGTGTGAACTAGCAATGGTCAAACAATGTAAACTGGGGATGGTCAGTCAATGTAAACCTGGGATGGTCAATCAATGTAAACAAGAGATGGTCAATCAATGTAAATTAGGGATGGTCAATCAACGTAAACTAGGGATGGTCATTCAATGTAAAGTAGAGCTGGTCAATCAATATAAACTAGGGATGGTCAATCAATGTAAACTGGGGATGATCAATCAAAATAAACGAGAGATGCACAATCAGTGTAAACTGGGGATGGTCAAACAATGTGAACTAGAGCTGGTCAATCAATGTAAACGAGGGATGGTCAATCCATGTAAACTCGGGATGGACAATTAATGTAAACTGTGGATGGTCAATCAATGTAAACTGGGGATGGTAAATCAATGTAAACTGGGGATGCTCAACCAATGTAAACTGGGGATGTTCAATCAATGTAAACTAGGGATGGCCAATCAATGTGAACCAGAAATGGTCAATCAATGTAAACTGGGGATGGTCAATCATTGTAAACTAGAGATGGTCAATCAATGTAAACGAGAGATGGCCAATGAATACTAATTAGAGATGGTCAATCAATGCAAACTGGCGATGGTCCATCAATGTAAACTGGGGACAGTAAATCGATGTGAACTAGGAATTGGCAATTAATGTAAACTAGGGATGGTCAAAAAATGTAAACTCGGCATTGTCAATCAAGTTGACGAAGGATGGTCAATCAATGTAAACTAGAGATGGTCAATCAATGTATACGAGGGATGGTCAATTAATGTAAACTAGAGATCAACAATCAATGTAAACCAGAGATGGTCAATCAATGTAAACTAGTGATGTTCAATCAATATAAACTAAGGATCGTAAATCAATGTAAACTCGGGATATTCAATCAATGTAAACTAGAGATGGTCAATGAATGTAAACTAAGGATGGTCAATCAATGTAAACTCGGGATGCTCAATCAATGTAAACTAGAGATGATCAAACAATGTAAACTGGGGAAGGTCAATCAATGTAAACTAGAGAAGGTCAATCAATGTAAACTCGGGATGGTCAATCAATGTAAACTGAGGTGGTCAATCAATGGAAACTGGGGATGGTCAATCAATGGAAACTGGGGATGGTCAATCAATGTAAACTGGGGACGGTAAATCAGTGTAAACTAGCAAAGGTCAAACAATGTAAACTGGGGATGGTCAGTCAATGTAAACCTGGGATGGTCAATCAATGTAAACAAGAGATGGTCAATCAATGTAAATTAGGGATGGTCAATCAACGTAAACTAGGGATGGTCAATCAATGTAAAGTAGAGCTGATCAATCAATATAAACTAGGGATGGTCAATCAATGTTAACTGGGGATGATCAATCAAAATAAACGAGAGATGCACAATCAGTGTAAACTGGGGATGGTCAAACAATGTTAACTAGAGCAGGTCAATCTATGTAAACGAGTGATGGTCAATCCATGTAAACTCGGGATGGACAATTAATGTAAACTGGGGATGGTCAATCAATGTAAACTGGCGATGGTCAATCAATGTAAACTGGAGATGGTCAATCAATGTAAACTAGAGATGGTCAATCAATGTAAACTAGAGATGGCCAATAAATACCAATTAAAGATGGTCAATCAATGTAAACTGAGGTTGCTCAATCAATGTAACCTGGAGATGGTCAATCAATGTAAACTGGGGATGGTCAATCAATGTAAACTGGGGACGGTAAATCAGTGTAAACTAGCAAAGGTCAAACAATGTAAACTGGGGATGGTCAGTCAATGTAAACCTGGGATGGTCAATCAATGTAAACAAGAGATGGTCAATCAATGTAAATTAGGGATGGTCAATCAACGTAAACTAGGGATGGTCAATCAATGTAAAGTAGAGCTGATCAATCAATATAAACTAGGGATGGTCAATCAATGTTAACTGGGGATGATCAATCAAAATAAACGAGAGATGCACAATCAGTGTAAACTGGGGATGGTCAAACAATGTGAACTAGAGCTGGTCAATCAATGTAAACGAGGGATGGTCAATCCATGTAATCTCGGGATGGACAATTAATGTAAACTGTGGATGGTCAATCAATGTAAACTGGGGATGGTAAATCAATGTAAACTGGGGATGCTCAACCAATGTAAACTGGGGATGTTCAATCAATGTAAACTAGGGATGGCCAATCAATGTGAACCAGAAATGGTCAATCAATGTAAACTGGGGATGGTCAATCAATGTAAACTATAGATGCTCAATCAATGTAAACGAGAGATGGCCAATGAATACCAATTAGAGATGGTCAATCAATGCAAACTGGCGATGGTCCATCAATGTAAACTGGGGACAGTAAATCAATGTGAACTAGGAATTGGCAATTAATGTAAACTAGGGATGGTCAAAAAATGTAAACTCGGCATTGTCAATCAAGTTGACTAGGGATGGTCAATCAATGTAAACTAGAGATGGTCAATCAATGTATACGAGGGATGGTCAATTAATGTAAACTAGAGATCAACAATCAATGTAAACCAGAGATGGTCAATCAATGTAAACTAGTGATGTTCAATCAATATAAACTAAGGATCGTCAATCAATGTAAACTCGGGATATTCAATCAATGTAAACTAGAGATGGTCAATGAATGTAAACTAAGGATGGTCAATCAATGTAAACTCGGGATGCTCAATCAATGTAAACTAGAGATGATCAAACAATGTAAACTGGGGAAGGTCAATCAATGTAAACTAGAGATGGTCAATCAATGTAAACTCGGGATGGTCAATCAATGTAAACTGAGGTGGTCATTCAATGGAAACTGGGGATGGTCAATCAATGTAAACTGGGGACGGTAAATCAGTGTAAACTAGCGATGGTCAATCAATGTAAACTGGGGATGGTCAGTCAATGTAAACCTGGGATGGTCAATCAATGTAAACAAGAGATGGTCAATCAATGTAAATTAGGGATGGTCAATCAACGTAAACTAGGGAAGGTCAATCAATGTAAACTAGAGCTGGTCAATCAATATAAACTAGGGATGGTCAATCAATGTAAACTGGGGATGATCAATCAAAATTAACGAGAGATGCACAATCAGTGTAAACTGGGGATGGTCAAACAATGTTAACTAGAGCAGGTCAATCTATGTAAACGAGGGATGGTCAATCCATGTAAACTCGGGATGGACAATTAATGTAAACTAGAGATGATCAATCAATGTAAACGAGGGATGGTCAATCAATGCAAACTGGGGATGGTCAATAAATGCAAACTGGGGATGGTCAATCAATGTAAACCGGGGATAGTCAAACAATGTAAACTGGGGATGGTCAATCAATGTAAACTAGAGATGGTCAATCAATGTAAATTAGAGATGGTCAATCAATGTAAACTAGAGATGGTCAATCAACGGAAACGCGGGATGGTCAATCAATGTAAACTGTGGATGGTCAATCAATGTAAACTGTGGATGGTCAATCAATGTAAACTGGGGATGGTCAAACAATGTAAACTAGAGATGGTCAATCAATGTAAAATAGAGATGGTGAATCAATGTAAACTAGAGAAGGCCAAACAATACCAATTAGAGATCGTCAATCAATGTAAACTGGAGATGGTCCATCAATGTGAACTGGGGATGGTCAATCAATGTGAACTCGGGATGGTCAATCAATGTAAACTAGGGATCGTCAATCAATGTAAACTAGGGATAGTCATTCAATGTAAACTAGAAATGCTCAATCAATGTAAACTGGAGATTATCAAACAATGTAAACTCGGGATGGTCAATCAATGTTAATTAGGCATGGTCAATCAATGTAAACTAGAGATCGTCAATCAATGTAAACTAGAGATGGTCAATCAATGTAAACTAGTGATGGTCAATCAATGTGAACTAGGGATGGTCAATCAATGTAAACTAGGGATCGTCAATCAATGTAAACTAGGGATAGTCATTCAATGTAAACTAGAAATGCTCAATCAATGTAAACTGGAGATTATCAAACAATGTAAACTCGGGATGGTCATTCAATGTAAACTAGAGATGGTCAATCAATGTAAACTAGAGATGGTCTATCAATGTAAACTTGGGATGGTCAATCAATGTAAACTATGGATGGTCAATCAATGTAAACTAGAGATGGTCAATCAATGTAAACCTAGCTGGTCAATCAACGTAAACTAGGAATGCTCAATCAATGTAAACTCGGGATGGTCAATCAATGTAAACTGTGGACGGTCAATCAATGTAAACTGGGGATCGTCAATCAACGTAAACTAGGGATGATCAAACAATGTAAACTAGAGATGGTCAATCAATGTAAACTACATATGGGTGGACAAATGTAAGGAATCTTACAACACCAGGTTATAGTCCAACAATTTTATTTTAAAATCACAAGCTTTCGGAGATTATCCCCTTCGTCAGGTGAGTGAGTGAAAAAGAGGTTCTCAAATCGCATATCTTATATTAGGTTGGGACACCATCACACCAATCAAAGGTGTCGTCGGTGTTCAGACAGGTTAGCCACGGAAAACAGTCGGTCCCAGTATGCTGAATACACATTGTGTTAAATTACACAGACAGAGAGAAAGAGACCCAAGAGGCAGAGAGAGAGAGAGAGAGAATATTAAAAACAGATAACTTTTTTTCCCCTGCTGGTGGGGTAACGTGTAGCGTGACATGAACCCAAGATCCCGGTTGAGGCCGTCCTCATGGGTGCGGAACTTGGCTATCAATTTCTGCTCGTTGATTTTGCGTTGTCGTGTGTCTCGAAGGCCGCCTTGGAGAACGCTTACCCGAAGATCGGTGGCTGAATGTCCTTGACTGCTAAAGTGTTCCCCGACTGGGAGGGAACCCTCCTGTCTGGCGATTGTTGCGCGTTGTCCGTTCATCCGTTGTCGCAGTGTCTGCATGGTACCGCCAATGTAGCCTCCCCCGGTACCACGGTTACAACCACAGGGAAGTCTATCGTCAATTTGTCCGACCACACCCTTCAACCAGACGAAATCGAAGTTCTCAGCCGAGGGCTCAATTTCTGCCCCACCACCAAAATGGACCCCATCGGACACAGAGGAATTCATCAGGAGAATGAGACTCCGGGAATTCTTCCACAAATCCCAAGATTTCAGCAGCGAACCCAATGAGACAATCAACGATCCGGAACAGCAGACAGAGGGATCCACGGTACAGCAACCGAAGAAGAAAGAGTCAAACTGGCTCCTCCGGAGTGTCGCTGCCCTAAGCTTGACATGTATTCTCAAGATGTCAGGAGATGCGTCAATCCCAGATTCATCAGCCGCACTCACAAGACAGTCCAGAATGTCACCCGAGCACAACGCAACGCCATCGACGCTCTCAAGGCCAACCGCAACATCGTCATCAAACCAGCGGACAAAGGAGGAGCCATCGTCGTACAGAGCAGAACGGACTATTGCAAAGAAGCATACCGACAACTGGACAACCAGGAACACGACAGACAGTTACCCGCAGATCCGACCAAAGAACACACCCACCAGCTCAACAAACTGATCAAGACCTTCGATCCAGATGTTCAAAGCATCCTACGCGCTCTCATCCCACATACTCCCCGCGTGAGAGACTTCTACTGCCTCCCAAAGATACACAAAGCCAACACACCCGGACGTCCTATCGTATCAGGCAACGGAACCCTGTGTGAGAACCTCTCTGGATACGTCGAGGGCATCCTGAAACCCATCGTACAGGGAACCCCCAGCTTCTGTTGTGACACTACAGACTTCCTACAAAAACTCAGCACCCACGGATCAGTTGAACCAGGAACACTTCTCACCACGATGGACGTCTCAGCACTCTACACCAGTATCCCCCACGATGACGGCATCGCTGCGACAGCATCAATACTCAACACCAACAACAGCCAATCTCCGGACGCCATCCTACAACTCATACGCTTCATCGTGGATCACAATGTCTTCACCTTCGATAACCAGTTCTTTATCCAAACACACGGAACAGCCATGGGGACCAAATTCGCGCCACAATGCGCCAACATTTTCATGCACAAGTTCGAGCAGGACTTCTTCACTGCACAGGACCTCCAACCAACGCTATACACCAGATACATCGACGACATTTTCTTCCTATGGACCCACGGCGAAGAATCACTGAAGAGACTACACGATAACATCAACAAGTTCCATCCCACCATCAAACTCACCATGGACTACTCCTCAGAATTGGTTTCTTTCTTGGACACACAAATCTCCATCAAAGACGGGCACCTCAGCACCTCACTCTACCGCAAGCCCACGGACAACCTCACGATGCTCCACTTTTCCAGCTTCCACCCCAACCACGTCAAAGAGGCCATCCCCTATGGACAGGCCCTACGAATACACAGGATCTGCTCAGACGAGGAGGAACGCGATGGACACCTACAGACGCTGAAAGACGCCCTCGTAAGAACGGGAACTGTCGATCGACAGTTCCGACGGGCCACAGCGAAGAATCGCATAGACCTCCTCAGAAGACAAACACGGGTCGCAACCAACAGAGTACCCTTCGTCGTCCAGTACTTCCCCGGAGCGGAGAAACTACACCATGTTCTCCGCAGCCTTCAACATGTCATCGATGACGACGAACACCTCGCTAAGGTCATCCCCACACCTCCACTACTCGCCTTCAAACAGCCACCCAACCTCAAACAGACCATCGTTCACAGCAAATTACCCAGCTTTCAGGAGAACAGCGTCCACGACGCCACACAACCCTGCCACGGTAACCTCTGCAAGACATGCCAGATCATCGACACAGATACCAACATCACACGAGAGGACACCACCCACCAGGTACATGGTTCATACTGCTGTGACTCGGCCAACGTTGTCTACCTCATACATTGCAGGAAAGGATGCCCCGGAGCATGGTACATTGGCGACACCATGCAGGCACTGCGACAACGGATGAACGGACACCGCGCAACAATTGCCAGACAGGAGGGTTCCCTCCCAGTCGGGGAACACTTTAGCAGTCAAGGACATTCAGCCACCGATCTTCGGGTAAGCGTTCTCCAAGGCGGCCTTCGAGACACACGACAACGCAAAATCATCGAGCAGAAATTGATAGCCAAGTTCCGCACCCATGAGGACGGCCTCAACCGGGATCTTGGGTTCATGTCACGCGACACGTAACCCCACCAGCAAGGGGAAAAAAAGTTATCTGTTTTTAATATTCTCTCTCTCTCTCTCTCTGCCTTTTGGGTCTCTTTCTCTCTGTCTGTGTAATTTGACACAATGTGTATTCAGCATACTGGGACCTACTGTTTTCCGTGGCTAACCTGTCTGAACACCAACGACACCTTTGATTGGTGTGATGGTGTCCCAGCCTAATATAAGATATGCGATTTGAGAACCTCTTATTCACTCACTCACCTGACGAAGGGGATAATCTCCGAAAGCTTGTGATTTTAAAATAAAATTGTTGGACTATAACCTGGTGTTGTAAGATTCCTTACAATTAATACCAATTAGAGATGGTCAATCAATGTAAACTGGCGATGGTCAGTCAATGTAAATTGGGGATGGTCAAACAATGTAAACGAGAGATGTTCAATTAATGTAAACTCGAGGTGGTCAATCAATGTAAATTAGAGATGGTCAATGAATGTAAACTGGGGATGGTCGGTCAATGTAAACTAGGGATGGTCAATCAATGTAAACTGGAGATGGTCAATCCATACCAATTAGAGATGGTCAATCAATGTAAACTAGGGATGGTCAATCAATGTAAACTAGAGATGATCGAAAAATATAAACTAGGGATGGTGAATCAATATCAACTAGAGATGGTCAATCAATGTAAACTAGAGATGGTCAATCAATGTAAACTAGCGATGGTCAATCAATCTAAACTAGAGATGGTCAATCAATTTAAACTGGAGATGGTCAATCAAAGTAAACTCGTGATGGTCAATTAATGTAAACTGAGGATGGTCAATGAATGTAAACCGGGGATGGTCAATCAATGTAAACTGGGGATGGTCAATCAATGTAAACTCGGGATGGTCAATCAATGTAAACTAGAGATGGTCAATCAATGTAAACGAGAGATGGTCAATCAATGTAAACTAGAGATGGTCAATCAATGTAAACGAGAGATGGGCACTCAATGTAAACTAGAGAGGGCCAATCAATACCAATTAGAGAAGGTCAATCAATGTAAACTGGAGATTGTCCTTCAAAGTAAACTGGGGAAGGTTGATCAATGTAAACTAGGGATGGTCAAACAATGTAAACTAGGGATTGTCAATCAAGTAAACTAGGGATGGCCAATCAATGTAAACTAGAGATGGTTAATCAATGCAAACTAGAGATGGTCAATCAATGTAAACTAGAGATCGTAAATCAATGTAAACGAGATATGGTCAATCAATGTAAACTAGTGATGATCAATCAATGTACACTAGGGATGGTAAATCAATTTAAACTAGGGATCGTAAATCAATGTAAACTAGGGATAGTCGATCAATGTAAACGAGAGATGGTCAATCAATGTAAACTAGGGATGGTCAATCAATGCAAACGAGGGATGCTCAATCAATGTGAACTAGAGATGATCAAACAATGTAAACTTGGGATGGTCAATCAATGTAAACTAGGGATGGTCAATCGGTGCAAACTAGAGATGGTCAATCAATGTAAAGTAGAGATGTTCATTCAAAGTAAACTTGGGATGGTCAATCAATGTAAACTGGCGATGTTCAATCAATATAAACTGGAGATGGTCAATCAATGTAAACTGGAGATGGTCAATCAATATAAAACGGGGATGCTCAATCAATGTGAACTGGGGATGGTTAATCAATGTAAACTAGGGGTGGTCAATCAATGTAAACTAGGGATGAGCAAGCAATGTAAACTAGCGATGGTCAATCAATGTAAACTAGAGATGGTCAATCAATGTAAACTGGGGATGGTCAATCACTGTAAACTAGGGATGGTCAATCAATGTAAACTAGGGATGGTCAATCAATGTAAACTGGGGATGGTCAATCAATGTAAACTAGGGATGGGCAATCAATGTAAACGAGGGATGGTCAATCAATGTGAACGAGAGATGGTCAATCAATGTAAACTGGGGATGGTCAATCAATGTAAATTAGGGATGGTCAATCAATGTAAACTGGGGATGCTCAATCAATGTAAACTAGGGATGGTCAATGAATGTTAACTATGGATAGTCAATCAATGTAAACTAGGGATAGTCAATAAATGTGAACTGGGGATGGTCAATGAATGTTAACTATGGATAGTCAATCAATGTAAACTAGGGATGGTCAATAAATGTGAACTGGGGATGGTCAATCACTGTAAACTTGAGAAGGTCATTCAATGTAAAGTAAGGATGGTCAATCAACGTAAACTAGAGCTGGTCAATCAATGTAAACTGGGGATGGTCAATCAATGTAAACTAGAGATGGTAAATCAATACCAATTAGAGATGGTCAACCAATGTAAACTGGCGATGGTCAATCAATGTAAACTCGGGATGGTCAATCAATGTAATCTAGAGATGGTCAATCAATGCAAATTCGGGATGGTCAATCAATGTAAACTAGAGATGGTCAATCAATGTAAACGAGAGATGGTCAATCAATGTAAACTAGAGATGGTCAATCAATGTAAACGAGAGATGGTCACTCAATGTAAACTAGCGAGGGCCAATCAATACCAATTAGAGAAGGTCAATCAATGTAAACTGGAGATTGTCCTTCAAAGTAAACTGGGGATGGTCGATCAATGTAAACTAGGGATGATCAAACAATGTAAACTAGGGATTGTCAATCAAGTAAACTAGGGATGGCCAATCAATGTAAACTAGAGATGGTTAATCAATGCAAACTAGAGATGGTCAATCAATGTAAACTAGAGATCGTCAATCAATGTAAACGAGATATGGTCAATCAATGTAAACTAGTGATGATCTATCAATGTACACGAGGGATGGTCAATCAATTTAAACTAGGGATCGTAAATCAATGTAAACTAGGGATAGTCGATCAATGTAAACGAGAGATGGTCAATCAATGTAAACTAGGGATGGTCAATCAATGTAAACGAGGGAAGCTCAATCAATGTAAACTAGAGATGATCAAACAATGTAAACTTGGGATGGTCAATCAATGTAAACTAGGGATGGTCAATCGGTGCAAACTAGAGATGGTCAATCAATGTAAAGTAGAGATGTTCATTTAAAGTAAACTTGGGATGGTCAATCAATGTAAACTGGCGATGGTCAATCAATGTAAACTGGAGATGGTCAATCAATGTAAACTGGAGATGGTCAATCAATGTAAACTAGAGATCGTCAATCAATGTAAACGAGATATGGTCAATCAATGAAACTAGTGATGATCAATCAATGTACACTAGGGATGGTCAATCAATTTAAACTAGGGATCGTAAATCAATGTAAACGAGGGATAGTCGATCAATGTAAACGAGAGATGGTCAATCAATGCAAACTAGGGATCGTAAATCAATGTAAACTAGGGATCGTAAATCAATGTAAACTAGGGATAGTCGATCAATGTAAACGAGAGGTGGTCAATCAATGTAAACTCGGGATGGTCAATCAATGTAAACGAGGGATGCTCAATCAATGTAAACTAGAGATGATCAA
Source organism: Heptranchias perlo (assembly GCF_035084215.1). Classification (NCBI taxonomy): domain Eukaryota; kingdom Metazoa; phylum Chordata; class Chondrichthyes; order Hexanchiformes; family Hexanchidae; genus Heptranchias; species Heptranchias perlo. Next base: position 444,359 of record NW_027139241.1, on the reverse strand, counting down.
ACAATGTAAACTTGGGATGGTCAATCAATGTAAACCAGGGATGGTCAATCGGTGCAAACTAGAGATGGTCAATCAATGTAAAGTAGAGATGTTAATTCAAAGTAAACTTGGGATGGTCAATCAATGTAAACTGGCGATGGTCAATCAATGTAAAATGGAGATGGTCAATCAATGTAAACTGGAGATGGTCAATCAATATAAACCGGGGATGGTCAATCAATGAGAACTGGGGATGGTCAATCAATGTAAACGAGGGGTGGTCAATCAATGTAAACTAGGGATGGGCAAGCAATGTAAACTAGCGATGGTCAATCAATGTAAACTAGAGATGGTCAATCAATGTAAACAGGGGATGGTAAATCACTGGAAACTAGGGATGGTCAATCAATGTAAACTAGGGATGGTCAATCAATGCAAACTAGAGATGGTCTACCAATGTAAACTGGGGATGGTCAATCAATGTAAACTGGGGATGGTCAATCAATGTAAGCTAGGGATGGGCAATCAATGTAAACGAGGGATGGTCAATCAATGTAAACTAGAGATGGTCAATCAATGTAAACTGGGGATGGTCAATCAATGTAAATTAGGGATGGTCAATCAATGTAAACTGGGGATGGTCAATCAATGTAAGCTAGGGATGGGCGATCAATGTAAATTAAGGATGTTCAATCAATGTAAAGTAGAGATGGTCAATCAATATAAAGTGGGGATGGTCAATCAATGTAATCTGGGGATGGTCAATCAATGTAAACTAGAGATGGTCTACCAATGTAAACTGGGGATGGTCAATCAATGTAAACTGGGGATGGTCAATCAATGTAAACTAGGGATGGGCAATCAATATAAACGAGGGATGGTCAATCAATGTAAACTAGAGATGGTCAATCAATGTAAACTGGGGATGGTCAATCAATGTAAATTAGGGATGGTCAATCAATGTAAACTGGGGATGGTCAATCAATGTAAGCTAGGGATGGGCGATCAATGTAAATTAAGGATGTTCAATCAATGTAAAGTAGAGATGGTCAATCAATGTAAAGTGGGGATGGTCAATCAATGTAATCTGGGGATGGTCAATCAATGTAAAGTAGAGATGGTGAATCAATGTAAACTGGAGATAGTCCTTCAATGTAAACTGGGGATGGTCAATCAATGTGAACTAGGGATTGTCAATCAATGTAAACTAGGGATAGTCAATCAATGTAAACTGGGGATGGTCAAGAAATGTAAACTAGAGATGGTCAATGAATGTAAACTAGAGATGGTCACTCAATGTGAACTAGAGAGGGCCAATCAATAGCAATTTGAGAAGGTCAATCAATGCAAACTGGAGATAGTCCTTCAATGTAAACTGGGGATGGTCAATCAATGTGAACTAGGGATGGGCAATCAATGTAAACTAGCGATGGTCAATCAATGTAAAGTCGAGATGGTCCACCAATGTAAACTGGGGATGGTCAATCAATGTAAACTGGGGATGATCAATCAATGTAAACTAGGGATGGTCAATCAATGTAAACTGTGGATGGTCAATTAATATGAACTGGGGATGGTCAAACAACGTAAACGGGAGATGGTCAATCAATGTAAACGAGAGATGGTCAATCAATGTCAATTTGGGGTGGTCAATCAATGTAAACTTGGGGTGGTCAATCAATGTAAACTAGAGATGGTCAATCAATGTAAAGTAGAGATGGTCTACCAATGTACACTGGGGATGGTCAATCAATGTAAACTAGGGATGGGCAATCAATGTAAACGAGGGATGGTCAATCAATGTAAACTAGAGATGGTCTACCAATGTAAACTGGGGATGGTCAATCAATGTAAATTGGTGATGGTCAATCAATGTAAACTGGGGATGGGAAATCAATGTAAAGTAGAGATGGTCAATCAATGTAAACTGAGGATGGTCAATCAATGTAAACTGGGGATGGTCAATCAATGTAAACTAGAGATGGTGAATCAATGTAAACTAGGGATGGTCAATAAATGTGAACTTGGGATGGTCAATCACTGTAAACTTGAGAAGGTCATTCAATGTAAAGTAAGGATGGTCAATCAATGTAAACTAGAGCTGGTCAATCAATGTAAAGTGATGATGGTCTATCAATGTTAACTAAGGATGGTGAATCAATGTAAACCGGGTATGGTCAATCGATGTAAACTAGGGATGGTCAATCAATGTAAACTAGGAATGGTCAATTAATGTAAACGAGGGTTGGTCAATCAATGTAAACTGGGGATGGTCAATCAATGTAAACTAGGGATTGTCAGATACCAGCTCCTCCATCACCCACACACAGTCTGCCCACCCTCAGTTTGGCTTCCACCAGGACCACTCGGCTCCAGTCCTCATTACAGCTTTGGTCCAAACATGGACAAAAGAGCTGAATTCTAGAGGTGAGGTGAGAGTGACTGCCCTTGACATCAAGGCAGCATTTGACCGAGTGTGGCACCAAGGAGCCCGAGTAAAATTGAAGTCAATGGGAATCAGGGGGAAAACTCTCCAGTGGCTGGAGTCATACCTAGTGCAAAGGAAGATGGTAGTGGTTGTTAGAGGCCAATCATCTCAGCCCCAGGACATTGCTGCAGGAGTTCCTCAAGGCAGTGTCCTAGGCCCAAACATCTTCAGCTGCTTCATCAATGACGTTCCCTCCATCATAAGGTCAGAAATGGGGATGTTCACTGATGATTGCACAGTGTTAAGTTCCATTCGTAACCCCTCAGATGATGAAGCAGTCCGAGTCCGCATGCAGCAACACCTGGACAACATCCAGGCTTGGACTGATAAGTGGCAAGTAACATTCGCGCCAGATAAGTGCCAGGCAATGACCATCTCCAACAAGAGAGAGTCTGACCACCTCCCCTTGACATTCAACGGCATTACCATCGCTGAATCCCCCATCATCAACATCCTGGGGGTCACCATTGACCAGAAACTTCACTGGACCAGCCATATAAATACTGTGGCTACAAGAGCAGTTCAGAGGCTGGGTATTCTGCGGCGAGTGACTCACCTCCTGACTCCCCAAAGCCTTTCCACCATCTACAAGGCACAAGTTAGGAGTGTGATGGAATACCCTCCACTTGCCTGGATGAGTGCAGCTCCAACAACACTCAAGAAGCTCGACACCATCCAAGATAAAGCAGCCCACTTGATTGGCACCCCATCCACCACCCTAAACATTCACTCCCTTCACCACCGGCGCACTGTGGCTGCAGTGTGGACCATCCACAGGATGCACTGCAGCAACTCGCCAAGGCTTCTTCGACAGCACCTCCCAAACCCGCGAACTCTATCACCTAGAAGGACAAGGGTAGCAGGCACATGGGAACAACACCACCTGCACGTTCCCCTCCAAGTCACACACCATCCCGACTTGGAAATATATCGGCCGTTCCATCATCGTCGCTGGGTCAAAATCCCGGAAGTCCCTTCCTAACAGCACTGTGGGAGAACCGTCACCACACGGACTGCAGCGGTTCAAGAAGGCGGCTCACCACCACCTTCTCAAGTGCAATGAGGGATGGGCACAGTCTGTCCCACTCTCAGATACCAGCTCCTCCATCAGCCCCACACAGTCTGTCCCACTCTCAGATACCAGCTCCTCCATCACCCCCACACACAGTCTGTCCCACTCTCAGATACCAGCTCCTCCATCACCCCCACACAGTCTGTCCCACTCTCAAATACCAGCTCCTCCATCACCCACACACACAGTCTGTCCCACTCTCAGATACCAGCTCCTCCATCACCCCCACACAGTCTGTCCCACTCTCAGATACCAGCTCCTCCATCACCCACACACAGTCTGTCCCACTCTCTGATACCAGCTCCTCCATCACCCCCACACACAGTCTGTCTCACTCTCAGATACCAGCTCCTCCATCACCCCCACACACAGTCTGTCTCACTCTCAGATACCAGCTCCTCCATCACCCCCACACACAGTCTGTCCCACTCTCAGATACCAGCTCCTCCATCACCCACACACAGTCTGTCCCACTCTCAGATACCAGCTCCTCCATCACCCTCACACACAGTCTGTCCCACTCTCAGATACCAGCTCCTCCATCACCCCCACACAGTCTGTCCCACTCTCAGATACCAGCTCCTCCATCACCCCCACACACAGTCTGTCTCACTCTCAGATACCAGCTCCTCCATCACCCCCACACAGTCTGTCCCACTCTCAGATACCAGCTCCTCCATCACCCCCACACACAGTCTGTCTCACTCTCAGATACCAGCTCCTCCATCACCCCCCCACACAGTCTGTCCCACTCTCAGATACCAGCTCCTCCATCACCCTCACACAGTCTGTCCCCCTCTCAGATACCAGCTCCTCCATCACCCCCACACAGTCTGTCCCACTCTCAGATACCAGCTCCTCCATCACCCCCACACAGTCTGTCCCACTCTCAGATACCAGCTCCTCCATCACCCCCTCACACAGTCTGTCCCACTCTCAGATACCAGCTCCTCCATCACCCCCACACACAGTCTGTCCCACTCTCTGATACCAGCTCCTCCATCACCCTCACACAGTCTGTCCCACTCTCAGATACCAGCTCCTCCATCACCCCCACACACAGTCTGTCCCACTCTCAGATACCAGCTCCTCCATCACCCCCACACACAGTGTGTCCCACTCTCAGATACCAGCTCCTCCATCACCCCCACACAGTCTGTCCCACTCTCAGATACCAGCTCCTCCATCACCCCCACACACAGTCTGTCCCACTCTCAGATACCAGCTCCTCCATCACCCCCACACACAGTCTGTCCCACTCTCAGATACCAGCTCCTCCATCACCCCCACACACAGTCTGTCCCACTCTCAGATACCAGCTCCTCCATCACCCCCACACACAGTCTGTCCCACTCTCAGATACCAGCTCCTCCATCACCCCCACACACAGTCTGTCCCACTCTCAGATACCAGCTCCTCCATCACCCCCACACAGTCTGTCCCACTCTCAGATACCAGCTCCTCCATCACCCCCACACACAGTCTGTCCCACTCTCAGATACCAGCTCCTCCATCACCCCCACACACAGTCTGTCCCACTCTCAGATACCAGCTCCTCCATCACCCCCACACACAGTCTGTCCCACTCTCAGATACCAGCTCCTCCATCACCCCCACACAGTCTGTCCCACTCTCAGATACCAGCTCCTCCATCACCCCCACACACAGTCTGTCCCACTCTCAGATACCAGCTCCTCCATCACCCCCCCACACAGTCTGTCCCACTCTCAGATACCAGCTCCTCCATCACCCCCCCACACAGTCTGTCCCACTCTCAGATACCAGCTCCTCCATCACCCCCTCACACAGTCTGTCCCACTCTCAGATACCAGCTCCTCCATCACCCCCACACACAGTCTGTCCCACTCTCAGATACCAGCTCCTCCATCACCCCCACACAGTCTGTCCCACTCTCAGATACCAGCTCCTCCATCACCCACACACACAGTCTGTCCCACTCTCAGATACCAGCTCCTCCATCACCCCCACACACAGTCTGTCCCACTCTCAGATACCAGCTCCTCCATCACCCCCACACACAGTCTGTCCCACTCTCAGATACCAGCTCCTCCATCACCCACACACACAGTCTGTCCCACTCTCAGATACCAGCTCCTCCATCACCCCCACACACAGTCTGTCCCACTCTCAGATACCAGCTCCTCCATCACCCTCACACACAGTCTGTCCCACTCTCAGATACCAGCTCCTCCATCACCCCCACACAGTCTGTCCCACTCTCAGATACCAGCTCCTCCATCACCCTCACACAGTCTGTCCCACTCTCAGATACCAGCTCCTCCATCACCCACACACAGTCTGTCCCACTCTCAGATACCAGCTCCTCCATCACCCCCACACACAGTCTGTCCCACTCTCAGATACCAGCTCCTCCATCACCCCCACACAGTCTGTCCCACTCTCAGATACCAGCTCCTCCATCACCCCCACACAGTCTGTCCCACTCTCAGATACCAGCTCCTCCATCACCCCCACACAGTCTGTCCCACTCTCAGATACCAGCTCCTCCATCACCCCCACACAGTCTGTCCCACTCTCAGATACCAGCTCCTCCATCACCCCCACACACAGTCTGTCCCACTCTCAGATACCAGCTCCTCCATCACCCACACACACAGTCTGTCCCACTCTCAGATACCAGCTCCTCCATCACCCCCACACACAGTCTGTCCCACTCTCAGATACCAGCTCCTCCATCACCCCCCCACACAGTCTGTCCCACTCTCAGATACCAGCTCCTCCATCACCCCCACACACAGTCTGTCCCACTCTCAGATACCAGCACCTCCATCACCCTCACACAGTCTGTCCCACTCTCAGATACCAGCTCCTCCATCACCCTCACACAGTCTGTCCCACTCTCAGATACCAGCTCCTCCATCACCCCCACACACAGTCTGTCCCACTCTCAGATACCAGCTCCTCCATCACCCCCACACACAGTCTGTCCCACTCTCAGATACCAGCTCCTCCATCACCCCCACACAGTCTGTCCCACTCTCAGATACCAGCTCCTCCATCACCCCCACACACAGTCTGTCCCACTCTCAGATACCAGCTCCTCCATCACCCACACACAGTCTGTCCCACTCTCTGATACCAGCTCCTCCATCACCTGCACACAGTCTGTCCCACTCTCAGATACCAGCTCCTCCATCACCCTCACACAGTCTGTCCCACTCTCAGATACCAGCTCCTCCATCACCCCCACACAGTCTGTCCCACTCTCAGATACCAGCTCCTCCATCACCCCCACACACAGTCTGTCCCACTCTCAGATACCAGCTCCTCCATCACCCCCACACACAGTCTGTCCCACTCTCAGATACCAGCTCCTCCATCACCCCCACACACAGTCTGTCCCACTCTCAGATACCAGCTCCTCCATCACCCCCACACACATTCTGTCCCACTCTCAGATACCAGCTCCTCCATCACCCCCACACACAGTCTGTCTCACTCTCAGATACCAGCTCCTCCATCACCCCCACACAGTCTGTCCCACTCTCAGATACCAGCTCCTCCATCACCCCCACACACAGTCTGTCTCACTCTCAGATACCAGCTCCTCTATCACCCCCACACAGTCTGTCCCACTCTCGGAGGAGCTGGTATCTGAGAGTGGGACAGACTGTGTGTGGGGGTGATGGAGGAGCTGGTATCTATCACCCCCACACAGTCTGTCCCACTCTCAGATACCAGCTCCTCCATCACCCCCACACACAGTCTGTCCCACTCTCAGATACCAGCTCCTCCATCACCCACACACACAGTCTGTCCCACTCTCAGATACCAGCTCCTCCATCACCTGCACACAGTCTGTCCCACTCTCAGATACCAGCTCCTCCATCACCCCCACACACAGTCTGTCCCACTCTCAGATACCAGCTCCTCCATCACCCCCACACACAGTCTGTCCCACTCTCAGATACCAGCTCCTCCATCACCCCCAAACAGTCTGTCCCACTCTCAGATACCAGCTCCTCCATCACCCCCACACACAGTCTGTCCCACTCTCAGATACCAGCTCCTCCATCACCCCCACACACAGTCTGTCCCACTCTCAGATACCAGCTCCTCCATCACCCCCAAACAGTCTGTCCCACTCTCAGATACCAGCTCCTCCATCACCCCCACACACAGTCTGTCCCACTCTCAGATACCAGCTCCTCCATCACCCCCAAACAGTCTGTCCCACTCTCAGATACCAGCTCCTCCATCACCCCCACACACAGTCTGTCCCACTCTCAGATACCAGCTCCTCCATCACCCCCACACACAGTCTGTCCCACTCTCAGATACCAGCTCCTCCATCACCCCCAAACAGTCTGTCCCACTCTCAGATACCAGCTCCTCCATCACCCCCACACAGTCTGTCCCACTCTCAGATACCAGCTCCTCCATCACCCCCCCACACAGTCTGTCCCACTCTCAGATACCAGCTCCTCCATCACCCCCACACAGTCTGTCCCACTCTCAGATACCAGCTCCTCCATCACCCCCACACACAGTCTGTCCAACTCTCAGATACCAGCTCCTCCATCACCCCCACACAGTCTGTCCCACTCTCAGATACCAGCTCCTCCATCACCCCCACACACAGTCTGTCCCACTCTCAGATACCAGCTCCTCCATCACCCCCACACACAGTCTGTCCCACTCTCAGATACCAGCTCCTCCATCACCCTCACACAGTCTGTCCCACTCTCAGATACCAGCTCCTCCATCACCCCCACACACAGTCTGTCTCACTCTCAGATACCAGCTCCTCCATCACCCCCACACACAGTCTGTCCCACTCTCAGATACCAGCTCCTCCATCACCCCCACACACAGTCTGTCCCACTCTCAGATACCAGCTCCTCCATCACCCCCACACACAGTCTGTCCCACTCTCAGATACCAGCTCCTCCATCACCCTCACACAGTCTGTCCCACTCTCAGAGACCAGCTCCTCCATCACCCCCACACACAGTCTGTCTCACTCTCAGATACCAGCTCCTCCATCACCCACACACAGTCTGTCCCACTCTCAGATACCAGCTCCTCCATCACCCCCACACAGTCTGTCCCACTCTCAGATACCAGCTCCTCCATCACCCCCCCACACAGTCTGTCCCACTCTCAGATACCAGCTCCTCCATCACCCCCACACACAGTCTGTCTCACTCTCAGATACCAGCTCCTCCATCACCCCCACACACAGTCTGTCCCACTCTCAGATACCAGCTCCTCCATCACCCCCACACAGTCTGTCCCACTCTCAGATACCAGCTCCTCCATCACACCCTCACACAGTCTGTCCCACTCTCAGATACCAGCTCCTCCATCACCCCCACACACAGTCTGTCTCACTCTCAGATACCAGCTCCTCCATCACCCCCACACACAGTCTGTCCCACTCTCAGATACCAGCTCCTCCATCACCCCCACACACAGTCTGTCCCACTCTCAGATACCAGCTCCTCCATCACCCCCACACACAGTCTGTCCCACTCTCAGATATCAGCTCCTCCATCACCCTCACACACAGTCTGTCCCACTCTCAGATACCAGCTCCTCCATCACCCCCACACAGTCTGTCCCACTCTCAGATACCAGCTCCTCCATCACCCCCACACAGTCTGTCCCACTCTCAGATACCAGCTCCTCCATCACCCCCACACAGTCTGTCCCACTCTCAGATACCAGCTCCTCCATCACCCACACACACAGTCTGTCCCACTCTCAGATACCAGCTCCTCCATCACCCACACACACAGTCTGTCCCACTCTCAGATACCAGCTCCTCCATCACCCCCACACACAGTCTGTCCCACTCTCAGATACCAGCTCCTCCATCACCCCCACACACAGTCTGTCCCACTCTCAGATACCAGCTCCTCCATCACCCCCACACACAGTCTGTCCCACTCTCAGATACCAGCTCCTCCATCACCCCCACACACAGTCTGTCTCACTCTCAGATACCAGCTCCTCCATCACCCCCACACACAGTCTGTCTCACTCTCAGATACCAGCTCCTCCATCACCCCCACACACAGTCTGTCCCACTCTCAGATACCAGCTCCTCCATCACCCCCACACACAGTCTGTCCCACTCTCAGATACCAGCTCCTCCATCACCCCCACACACAGTCTGTCCCACTCTCAGATACCAGCTCCTCCATCACCCACACACACAGTCTGTCCCACTCTCAGATACCAGCTCCTCCATCACCCCCACACAGTCTGTCCCACTCTCAGATACCAGCTCCTCCATCACCCCCACACAGTCTGTCCCACTCTCAGATACCAGCTCCTCCATCACCCCCACACAGTCTGTCCCACTCTCAGATACCAGCTCCTCCATCACCCCCACACAGTCTGTCCCACTCTCAGATACCAGCTCCTCCATCACCCCCACACACAGTCTGTCCCACTCTCAGATACCAGCTCCTCCATCACCCCCACACACAGTCTGTCCCACTCTCAGATACCAGCTCCTCCATCACCCACACACACAGTCTGTCCCACTCTCAGATACCAGCTCCTCCATCACCCCCACACACAGTCTGTCCCACTCTCAGATACCAGCTCCTCCATCACCCCCACACACAGTCTGTCCCACTCTCAGATACCAGCTCCTCCATCACCCCCACACACAGTCTGTCCCACTCTCAGATACCAGCTCCTCCATCACCCCCACACACAGTCTGTCCCACTCTCAGATACCAGCCCCTCCATCACCCCCACACAGTCTGTCCCACTCTCAGATACCAGCTCCTCCATCACCCCACACAGTCTGTCCCACTCTCAGATACCAGCTCCTCCATCACCCCCACATAGTCTGTCCCACTCTCAGATACCAGCTCCTCCATCACCCCCACACACAGTCTGTCCCACTCTCAGATACCAGCTCCTCCATCACGCCCACACAGTCTGTCCCACTCTCAGATACCAGCTCCTCCATCACCCCCACACACAGTCTGTCCCACTCTCAGATACCAGCTCCTCCATCACCCCCACACACAGTCTGTCCCACTCTCAGATACCAGCTCCTCCATCACCCCCACACACAGTCTGTCCCACTCTCAGATACCAGCTCCTCCATCACCCCCCCACACAGTCTGTCCCACTCTCAGATACCAGCTCCTCCGTCACCCCCACACACAGTCTGTCCCACTCTCAGATACCAGCTCCTCCATCACCCCCACACACAGTCTGTCCCACTCTCAGATACCAGCTCCTCCATCACCCCCACACAGTCTGTCCCAGTCTCAGATACCAGCTCCTCCATCACCCCCACACAGTCTGTCCCACTCTCAGATACCAGCTCCTCCATCACCCCCACACACAGTCTGACCCACTCTCAGATACCAGCTCCTCCATCACCCACACACAGTCTGTCCCACTCTCAGATACCAGCTCCTCCATCACCCTCACACAGTCTGTCCCACTCTCAGATACCAGCTGCTCCATCACCCCCACACACAGTCTGTCCCAGTCTCAGATACCAGCTCCTCCATCACCCCCACACAGTCTGTCCCACTCTCAGATACCAGCTCCTCCATCACCCCCACACAGTCTGTCCCACTCTCAGATACCAGCTCCTCCATCACCCCCACACACAGTCTGTCCCACTCTCAGATACCAGCTCCTCCATCACCCCCACACACAGTCTGTCCCACTCTCAGATACCAGCTCCTCCATCACCCTCACACAGTCTGTCCCACTCTCAGATACCAGCTCCTCCATCACCCCCACACACAGTCTGTCCCACTCTCAGATACCAGCTCCTCCATCACCCCCACACACAGTCTGTCCCACTCTCAGATACCAGCTCCTCCATCACCCCCACACAGTCTGTCCCACTCTCAGATACCAGCTCCTCCATCACCCCCACACAGTCTGTCCCACTCTCAGATACCAGCTCCTCCATCACCCCCACACACAGTCTGTCCCACTCTCAGATACCAGCTCCTCCATCACCCCCACACAGTCTGTCCCACTCTCAGATACCAGCTCCTCCATCACCCCCACACACAGTCTGTCCCACTCTCAGATACCAGCTCCTCCATCACCCCCACACAGTCTGTCCCACTCTCAGATACCAGCTCCTCCATCACCCCCACACACAGTCTGTCCCACTCTCAGATACCAGCTCCTCCATCACCCCCACACACAGTCTGTCCCACTCTCAGATACCAGCTCCTCCATCACCCCCACACACACTCTGTCCCACTCTCAGATACCAGCTCCTCCATCACTCCCACACACAGTCTGTCCCACTCTCAGATACCAGCTCCTCCATCACCCCCACACACAGTCTGTCCCACTCTCAGATACCAGCTCCTCCATCACCCCCACACACAGTCTGTCCCACTCTCAGATACCAGCTCCTCCATCACCCACACACAGTCTGTCCCACTCTCAGATACCAGCTCCTCCATCACCCCCACACACAGTCTGTCCCACTCTCAGATACCAGCTCCTCCATCACCCCCACACACAGTCTGTCCCACTCTCAGATACCAACTCCTCCATCACCCCCACACACAGTCTGTCCCACTCTCAGATACCAGCTCCTCCATCACCCCCACACACAGTCTGTCCCACTCTCAGATACCAGCTCCTCCATCACCCCCACACACAGTCTGTCCCACTCTCAGATACCAGCTCCTCCATCACCCCCACACACAGTCTGTCCCACTCTCAGATACCAGCACCTCCATCACCCCCACACACAGTCTGTCCCACTCTCAGATACCAGCTCCTCCATCACCCCCACACACAGTCTGTCTCACTCTCAGATACCAGCTCCTCCATCACCCCCACACACAGTCTGTCCCACTCTCAGATACCAGCTCCTCCATCACCCCCACACACAATCTGTCCCACTCTCAGATACCAGCTCCTCCATCACCCACACACACAGTCTGTCCCACTCTCAGATACCAGCTCCTCCATCACCCCCACACACAGTCTGTCCCACTCTCAGATACCAGCTCCTCCATCACCCCCACACACAGTCTGTCCCACTCTCAGATACCAGCTCCTCCATCACCCCCACACACAGTCTGTCCCACTCTCAGATACCAGCTCCTCCATCACCCCCACACACAGTCTGTCCCACTCTCAGATACCAGCTCCTCCATCACCCCCACACAGTCTGTCCCACTCTCAGATACCAGCTCCTCCATCACCCCCACACACAGTCTGTCCCACTCTCAGATACCAGCTCCTCCATCACCCCCACACACAGTCTGTCCCACTCTCAGATACCAGCTCCTCCATCACCCCCACACAGAGTCTGTCCCACTCTCAGATACCAGCTCCTCCATCACCCCCACACAGTCTGTCCCACTCTCAGATACCAGCTCCTCCATCACCCCCACACACAGTCTGTCCCACTCTCAGATACCAGCTCCTCCATCACCCCCACACACAGTCTGTCCCACTCTCAGATACCAGCTCCTCCATCACCCCCACACACAGTCTGTCCCACTCTCAGATACCAGCTCCTCCATCACCCCCACACAGTCTGTCCCACTCTCAGATACCAGCTCCTCCATCACCCCCACACACAGTCTGTCCCACTCTCAGATACCAGCTCCTCCATCACCCCCACACACAGTCTGTCCCACTCTCAGATACCAGCTCCTCCATCACCCCCACACAGTCTGTCCCACTCTCGGATACCAGCTCCTCCATCACCCCCACACACAGTCTGTCCCACTCTCAGATACCAGCTCCTCCATCACCCCCACACACAGTCTGTCCCACTCTCAGATACCAGCTCCTCCATCACCCCCACACACAGTCTGTCCCACTCTCAGATACCAGCTCCTCCATCACCCCCACACAGTCTGTCCCACTCTCAGATACCAGCTCCTCCATCACCCACACACAGTCTGTCCCACTCTCAGATACCAGCTCCTCCATCACCCCCACACAGTCTGTCCCACTCTCAGATACCAGCTCCTCCATCACCCCCCCACACAGTCTGTCCCACTCTCAGATACCAGCTCCTCCATCACCCCCACACACAGTCTGTCCCACTCTCAGATACCAGCTCCTCCATCACCCCCACACAGTCTGTCCCACTCTCAGATACCAGCTCCTCCATCACCCCCACACACAGTCTGTCCCACTCTCTGATACCAGCTCCTCCATCACCCCCACACACAGTCTGTCCCACTCTCAGATACCAGCTCCTCCATCACCCCCACACACAGTCTGTCCCACTCTCAGATACCAGCTCCTCCATCACCCCCACACACAGTCTGTCCCACTCTCTGATACCAGCTCCTCCATCACCCACACACACAGTCTGTCCCACTCTCAGATACCAGCTCCTCCATCACCCCCACACACAGTCTGTCCCACTCTCAGATACCAGCTCCTCCATCACCCCCACACACAGTCTGTCCCACTCTCAGATACCAGCTCCTCCATCACCCCACACACAGTCTGTCCCACTCTCAGATACCAGCTCCTCCATCACCCCCACACACAGTCTGTCCCACTCTCAGATACCAGCTCCTCCATCACCCCCACACACAGTCTGTCCCACTCTCAGATACCAGCTCCTCCATCACCCCCACACACAGTCTGTCCCACTCTCAGATACCAGCTCCTCCATCACCCTCACACACAGTCTGTCCCACTCTCAGATACCAGCTCCTCCATCACCCCCACACACAGTCTGTCCCACTCTCAGATACCAGCTCCTCCATCACCCCCACACACAGTCTGTCCCACTCTCAGATACCAGCTCCTCCATCACCCCCACACACAGTCTGTCCCACTCTCAGATACCAGCTCCTCCATCACCCCCACACAGTCTGTCCCACTCTCAGATACCAGCTCCTCCATCACCCCCACACACAGTCTGTCCCACTCTCAGATACCAGCTCCTCCATCACCCCCACACAGTCTGTCCCACTCTCAGATACCAGCTCCTCCATCACCCCCACACACAGTCTGTCCCACTCTCAGATACCAGCTCCTCCATCACCCCCACACAGTCTGTCTCACTCTCAGATTCCAGCTCCTCCATCACCCCCACACAGTCTGTCCCACTCTCAGATACCAGCTCCTCCATCACCCCCACACACAGTCTGTCCCACTCTCAGATACCAGCTCCTCCATCACCCTCACACAGTCTGTCCCACTCTCAGATACCAGCTCCTCCATCACCCCCACACACAGTCTGTCCCACTCTCAGATACCAGCTCCTCCATCACCCCCACACACAGTCTGTCCCACTCTCAGATACCAGCTCCTCCATCACCCCCACACACAGTCTGTCCCACTCTCTGATACCAGCTCCTCCATCACCCCCACACACAGTCTGTCCCACTCTCTGATACCAGCTCCTCCATCACCCCCACACACAGTCTGTCCCACTCTCAGATACCAGCTCCTCCATCACCCCCACACACAGTCTGTCCCACTCTCAGATACCAGCTCCTCCATCACCCTCACTCAGTCTGTCCCACTCTCAGATACCAGCTCCTCCATCACCCCCACACACAGTCTGTCCCACTCTCAGATACCAGCTCCTCCATCACCCCCACACACAGTCTGTCCCACTCTCAGATACCAGCTCCTCCATCACCCCCACACACAGTCTGTCCCACTCTCAGATACCAGCTCCTCCATCACCCCCACACACAATCTGTCCCACTCTCAGATACCAGCTCCTCCATCACCCCCACACACAGTCTGTCCCACTCTCAGATACCAGCTCCTCCATCACCCCCACACACAGTCTGTCCCACTCTCAGATACCAGCTCCTCCATCACCCCCACACACAGTCTGTCCCACTCTCAGATACCAGCTCCTCCATCACCCCCACACACAGTCTGTCCCACTCTCAGATACCAGCTCCTCCATCACCCCCACACAGTCTGTCCCACTCTCAGATACCAGCTCCTCCATCACCCCCACACACAGTCTGTCCCACTCTCAGATACCAGCTCCTCCATCACCCCCACACAGTCTGTCCCACTCTCAGATACCAGCTCCTCCATCACCCACACACAGTCTGTCCCACTCTCAGATACCAGCTCCTCCATCACCCCCCCACACAGTCTGTCCCACTCTCAGATACCAGCTCCTCCATCACCCCCACACACAGTCTGTCCCACTCTCTGATACCAGCTCCTCCATCACCCCCACACACAGTCTGTCCCACTCTCAAATACCAGCTCCTCCATCACCCCCACACACAGTCTGTCCCACTCTCAGATACCAGCTCCTCCATCACCCCCACACACAGTCTGTCCCACTCTCAGATACCAGCTCCTCCATCACCCCCACACACAGTCTGTCCCACTCTCAGATACCAGCTCCTCCATCACCCCCACACACAGTCTGTCCCACTCTCAGATACCAGCTCCTCCATCACCCCCACACACAGTCTGTCATAAGAATATAGGAACATCGGAAGAGGAGTGGGGTGGAGTGGTTGTGAGTTCCTGGGCGGAGGGGTTGTGAGTTACTTGGGGGAGGGGTTGAGAGTTTCTTGGGGAAGGGGATGTGAGTTACTGGTGGGGAGGGGTTGTCAGTAACTGGGGAGTGGTTGTGTGTTACTGGGGGAGGGGTTGTGTGTTACTGGGGGAGGGGTTGTGTATTACTGGGGAATGTTGCATAGGAACAGGTGAAGGCCATTCAGCCCCTCGTGCCTGCTCCGACATTTGATAAGATCATGGCTGATTTCTGATCTCACTCCATATACCTGCCTTTGGCCCATATCCCTTAATACCTTTGGTTGCCATAAAGCTATCGATCTCAGATTTAAATTTAGCAATTGAGCTCGTATCAATTGCCGTTTGCAGAAGAGAGTTCCAAACTTCTATCACCCTTTGTGTGTAGAAATGTTTTCTAATCTCGCTCCTGAAAGGTCTGGCTCTAATTTTTAGACTGTGCCCCCTACTCCGAGAATCCCCAACCAGCGGAAATAGTTTCTCTCTATCCACCCTATCCGTTCCCCTTAATATCTTATCATCTTCGATCAGATCACCCCTTAACCTTCGAAACTCCAGAGAATACAACCCCAATTTGTGTAATCTCTCCTCGTAACTTAACCCTTGAAGTCCCGGTATCATTCTAGTAAACCTACGCTGCTCTCCCTCCAAGGCCAGTATGTCCTTGCGAAGGTGCGGTGCCCAGAACTGCTCAAGGCGGCCTTCGAGACACACGACAATGCAAAATCGTCGAGCAGAAATTGATAGCCAAGTTCCGCACCCATGTAGACGGCCTCAACCGGGATCTTGGGTTCATGTCACGCTACATGTAACCCCACCAGCGAAAAAAAGTTCGTTTTTTTTAATACAACTGGTCATTCTGTCTCTTTCTCTGCCTTTCGGGTGTATATCTCTCTCTCTCTCTCTCTGTCTTTGTGTTCTGACCGATTGTGTATTCAGTAGTCTTGTATGTAATGTTTCTCTCTCTGAACACCATTCCACTCCTTTGACTGCTTTGATTATCTTTCTGCCGAGGTGAGATAACGGACAGTTGGAAAGATTATCTGCAATCACCAGGCATTGTTCTCTGCTGGACCTTTATGGAATCCTCCTACACTCACCTGACGAAGGAGCAAAGCTCCGAAAGCTTGTGATTTCAAAAAAAGCTGTTGGACTATAACCTGGTGTTGTAAGATTCCGAACATTTGTCCACCCCAGTCCATCACCGACATCTCCACACCAATATTACAATGGACAGGGTCCCAGAGAGAGAGAGAGAGAGACATCCCAACATAGATAGAGAGAGAGAGAGAGACATCCGAACATAGAGAGAGAGAGAGAGAGACATCCTAACATAGAGAGAGAGAGAGACATCACAACATAGAGAGAGAGAGAGAGAGAGACATCCTAACATAGAGAGAGAGAGAGAGAGACATCCCAACATAGAGAGAGAGAGAGACATCCTAACATAGAGAGAGAGAGAGATCCAAACATAGAGAGAGAGAGAGAGACATCCTAACATAGAGAGAGAGAGAGAGAGAGACATCCCAACAGAGAGAGAGAGAGAGACATCCTAACATAGAGAGAGAGAGAGAGATCCAAACATAGAGAGAGAGAGAGAGACATCCTAACATAGAGAGAGAGAGAGAGGCATCCTAACATAGAGAGAGAGAGACATCCTAACATAGAGAGAGAGAGAGAGAGAGAGATACTAACATCGAGAGAGAGAGAGAGAGAGACATCCTAACATAGAGAGAGAGAGAGAGATCCAAACATAGAGAGAGAGAGAGAGAGACATCCTAACATAGAGAGAGAGAGAGAGGCATCCTAACATAGAGAGAGAGAGAGAGACATCCCAACATAGAGAGAGAGAGAGACATCCTAACATAGAGAGAGAGAGAGAGAGATCCAAACATAGAGAGAGAGAGAGAGACATCCTAACATAGAGAGAGAGAGAGAGGCATCCTAACATAGAGAGAGAGAGACATCCTAACATAGAGAGAGAGAGAGAGACATACTAACATCGAGAGAGAGAGAGAGAGACATCCTAACATAGAGAGAGAGAGAGATCCAAACATAGAGAGAGAGACAGAGAGAGAGAGAGACACCCTAACATAGAGAGAGAGAGAGACATCCCAACATAGAGAGAGAGACAGAGAGAGAGAGAGACATCCTAACATCGAGAGAGAGAGAGAGACATCCTAACATAGAGAGAGAGAGAGAGACATCCCAACATAGAGAGAGAGAGAGACATCCTAACATAGAGAGAGAGAGAGAGACATCCTAACATAGAGAGAGAGAGAGACATCCTAACATAGAGAGAGAGAGAGACATCTGAACAGAGAGAGAGAGAGTGAGACATCCCAACATAGAGAGAGAGAGAGAGAGAGAGAGACAGACATCCCAACATAGAGGGAGAGAGAGACATCCTAACATAGGGAGAGAGAGAGACATCCCAACATAGAGAGGGAGAGAGAAAGAGACACCCCAACATAGAGAGAGAGAGAGAGAGAGAGACATCCTAACATCGAGAGAGAGAGACATCCCAACATAGAGAGAGAGAGAGAGAGAGATCCTAACATAGAGAGGGAGAGAGTGAGACAGACATCCCAACATAGAGAGAGAGAGAGACATCCCAACATGGAAAGAGAGAGAGAGACATCCCAACATAGAGAGAGAGAGACATCCCAACATAGAGAGAGAGAGAGAGAGACATCCTAACATCGAGAGAGAGAGAGAGACATCCCAACATAGAGAGAGAGAGAGAGAGAGACATCCTAACATCGAGAGAGAGAGACAGACATCCCGACATAGAGAGAGAGAGAGACATCCTAACTTAGGGAGGGAGAGAGAGACATCCCAACATAGAGAGAGAGAGACTTCCCAACATAGAGAGAGAGAGACATCCCAACATGGAGAGAGAGAGACAGACATCCCAACATAGAGAGAGAGAGAGACATCCCAACATAGAGAGAGAGAGAGAGAGAGAGAGATCCTAACATAGAGAGGGAGAGAGAGAGAGACATCCCAACATAGAGAGGGAGAGAGAAAGAGACATCCTAACATCGAGAGAGAGAGAGAGACATCCCAACATAGAAAGAGAGAGAGAGACATCCCAACATAGAGAGAGAGAGAGAGAGAGAGACATCCTAACATCGAGAGAGAGAGAGAGACATCCCAACATAGAAAGAGAGAGAGACATCCCAACATAGAGAGAGAGAGACATCCCAACATAGAGAGAGAGAGAGAGAGAGACATCCTAACATCGACAGAGAGAGAGAGACATCCCAACATAGAGAGCGAGAGAGAGACATCCCAACTTAGAGAGAGAGAGAGAGAGAGACATCCCAACATAGAGAGAGAGAGAGAGAGATTCTAACATAGAGAGAGAGAGAGACAGACAGACATCCCAACATAGAAAGAGAGAGAGAGACATCCCAACATAGAGAGAGAGAGACATCCCAACATAGAGAGAGAGAGAGACATCCTAACATAGAGAGAGAGAGAGACATCCTAACATAGAGAGGGAGAGAGAGAGAGATCCTAACATAGAGAGAGAGACATCCCAACATAGAGAGAGAGAGAGAGAGACATCCTAACATAGAGAGGGAGAGATAGACATCCCAACATAGAGAAAGAGAGAGAGAGAGACATCCTAACAGAGAGAGAGATAGAGAGAGAAAGACATGCGAACATAGAGAGAGAGAGAGGGACATTCTAACATAGAGAGAGAGAGAGAGAGATCCCAACATAGAGAGAGAGAGAGACATCCTAACATCGAGAGAGAGAGACATCCCAACATAGAGAGAGAGAGAGAGACATCCTAACATCGAGAGAGAGAGAGAGACATCCCAACATAGAGAGAGAGAGACATCCCAACATAGAAAGAGAGAGAGAGACATCCCAACATAGAGAGAGAGAGAGAGAGAGACATCCTAACATCGAGAGAGATAGAGAGACATCCCAACATAGAAAGAGAGAGAGACATCCCAACATAGAGAGAGAGAGACATCCCAACATAGAGAGAGAGAGAGAGAGACATCCTAACATCGACAGAGAGAGAGAGACATCCCAACATAGAGAGCGAGAGAGAGACATCCCAACTTAGAGAGAGAGAGAGAGAGAGACATCCCAACATAGAGAGAGAGAGAGAGAGATTCTAACATAGAGAGAGAGAGAGACAGACAGACATCCCAACATAGAAAGAGAGAGAGAGACATCCCAACATAGAGAGAGAGAGACATCCCAACATAGAGAGAGAGACAGACATCCCAACATAGAGAGAGAGAGACACATCCTAACATAGAGAGAGAGAGAGAGACATCCTAACATAGAGAGAGAGAGAGAGAGAGATCCTAACATAGAGAGAGAGACATCCCAACATAGAGAGAGAGAGAGAGAGAGACATCCTAACATAGAGAGGGAGAGATAGACATCCCAACATAGAGAAAGAGAGAGAGAGAGACATCCTAACAGAGAGAGAGATAGAGAGAGAGAGACATGCGAACATAGAGAGAGAGAGAGGGACATTCCAACATAGAGAGAGAGAGAGAGAGATCCCAACATAGAGAGAGAGAGAGACATCCTAACATCGAGAGAGAGAGACATCCCAACATAGAGAGAGAGAGAGAGAGAGAGACATCCTAACATCGAGAGAGAGAGAGAGACATCCCAACATAGAGAGAGAGACATCCCAACATAGAGAGAGAGAGAGAGAGACATCCCAACATAGGGAGAGAGAGAGAGACATCCTAACATCGAGAGAGAGAGAGAGAGAGAGATCCTAACATAGAGAGAGAGAGAGAGACTTCCCAACATAGAAAGAGAGAGAGAGACATCCCAACATAGAGAGACAGAGAGACATCCTAACATAGAGAGAGAGAGAGACATCCCAACATAGAGAGAGAGAGAGAGAGAGACATCCTAACATAGGGAGAGAGAGAGAGACATCCCAACATAGAGAGAGAGAGACATCCCAACATAGAGAGAGAGAGAGAGAGAGATCCTAACATCGAGAGAGAGAGGCAGACATCCCAACATAGAGAGAGAGAGACATCCCATCATAGAGAGAGAGAGAGAGACATCCCAACATAGGGAGAGAGAGAGAGACATCCCAACAGAGAGAGAGAGAGAGAGAGAGATCCCAACATAGAGAGAGAGAGAGAGAGATCCCAACATAGAGAGAGAGAGAGAGATCCTAACATAGAGAGAGAGAGAGACATCCCAACATAGAGAGAGAGAGAGAGAGAGATCCCAACATAGAGAGAGAGAGAGAGACGTCCCAACAGAGAGAGAGAGAGAGACATCCTAACGTAGAGAGAGAGAGAGACAGGCATCCCAACATAGAGAGAGAGAGAGAGACATCGCAACATAGAGAGAGACAGAGAGAGAGAGAGAGACATCCCAACATAGAGAGAGAGAGAGAGAGAGAGAGAGACATCCTAAAATAGAGAGAGCGAGAGAGAGACATCCCAACATAGGGAGAGAGAGAGAGAGACATCCCAACATAGAGAGAGAGAGAGACATCCCAACATAGGGAGAGAGAGAGAGACATCCCAACATAGAGAGAGAGAGAGAGAGACATCCCAACATAGAGAGAGAGAGAGAGACATCCTAACATAGAGAGAGAGAGAGAGACATCCTAACATAGAAAGAGAGAGAGAGAGACATCCCAACATAGAGAGAGAGAGAGAGAGAGAGACATCCCAACATAGAGAGAGAGAGAGAGAGACATCCTAACATAGAGAGGGAGAGAGAAGGAGACACCCCAACATAGAGAGAGAGAGAGAGAGATCCCAACATAGAGAGAGAGAGACATCCCAACATAGAGAGAGAGAGAGAGAGACATCCCAACTTAGAGAGAGAGAGAGATCTCAACATAGAGAGAGAGAGAGATCCCAACATAGAGAGAGAGAGAGAGAGTGAGACATCCCAACATACAGAGAGAGAGAGAGGGAGACATCCCAACATAGAGAGAGAGAGAGAGAGAGACATCCTAACATAGAGAGAGAGAGAGAGACATCCTAACATAGAGAGAGAGCGAGACACCCTAACATAGAGAGAGAGAGAGAGACATCCCAACATAGAGAGAGAGACAGAGAGAGAGAGAGACATCCTAACATCGAGAGAGAGAGAGAGAGAGAGACATCCTAACATAGAGAGAGAGAGAGAGACATCCCAACATAGAAAGAGAGAGAGAGAGACATCCCAACATAGAGAGAGAGAGAGACATCCTAACATATATATAGAGAGAGAGAGACTCCTAACATGGAAAGAGAGAGAGAGAGACATCCCAACATAGAGAGAGAGAGAGAGACATCCCAACATAGAGAGAGAGAGAGAGAGGAAGACATCCTAACATACGGAGAGAGAGAGAGACATCCTAACATAGAGAGAGAGAGAGACATCCTAACATAGAGAGAGAGAGAGACATCCTAACAGAGAGAGAGAGAGAGACATCCCAACATAGAGAGAGAGAGAGAGAGAGATCCCAACATAGAGAGAGAGAGAGAGACGTCCCAACAGAGAGAGAGAGAGAGAGACATCCTAACGTAGAGAGAGAGAGAGACAGGCATCCCAACATAGAGAGAGAGAGAGAGACATCGCAACATAGAGAGAGACAGAGAGAGAGAGAGAGACATCCCAACATAGAGAGAGAGAGAGAGAGAGAGACATCCTAAAATAGAGAGAGCGAGAGAGAGACATCCCAACATAGAGAGAGAGAGAGAGAGACATCCCAACATAGAGAGAGAGAGAGACATCCCAACATAGAGAGAGAGAGAGAGACATCCCAACATAGAGAGAGAGAGAGAGAGACATCCCAACATAGAGAGAGAGAGAGAGACATCCTAACGTAGAGAGAGAGAGAGAGAGACATCCTAACATAGAAAGAGAGAGAGAGAGACATCCCAACATAGAGAGAGAGAGAGAGAGACAGACATCCCAACATAGAGAGAGAGAGAGAGAGAGAGAGACATCCTAACATAGAGAGGGAGAGAGAACGAGACACCCCAACATAGAGAGAGAGAGAGAGAGATCCCAACATAGAGAGAGAGAGACATCCCAACATAGAGAGAGAGAGAGACATCCCAACTTAGAGAGAGAGAGAGAGAGTGAGACATCCCAACATACAGAGAGAGAGAGAGAGAGAGAGGGAGACATCCCAACATAGAGAGAGAGAGAGAGAGAGAGACATCCTAACATAGAGAGAGAGAGAGAGACATCCTAACATAGAGAGAGAGCGAGACACCCGAACATAGAGAGAGAGAGAGAGACATCCCAACATAGAGAGAGAGACAGAGAGAGAGAGAGACATCCTAACATCGAGAGAGAGAGAGAGAGAGAGACATCCTAACATAGAGAGAGAGAGAGAGAGAGAGAGAGACATCCTAACATAGAGAGAGAGAGAGAGACATCCCAACATAGAGAGAGAGACAGAGAGAGAGAGAGACATCCTAACATCGAGAGAGAGAGAGAGAGAGAGACATCCCAACATAGAAAGAGAGAGAGAGAGACATCCCAACATAGAGAGAGAGAGAGACATCCTAACATATATATAGAGAGAGAGAGACATCCTAACATAGAAAGAGAGAGAGAGAGACATCCCAACATAGAGAGAGAGAGAGAGACATCCCAACATGGAGAGAGAGAGAGAGAGAGGAAGACATCCTAACATAGGGAGAGAGAGAGAGACATCCTAACATAGAGAGAGAGAGAGACATCCTAACATAGAGAGAGAGAGAGACATCCTAACAGAGAGAGAGAGAGAGACATCCCAACATAGAGAGAGAGAGAGAGAGAGAGAGAGACAGACATCCCAACATAGAGAGAGAGAGAGACATCCTAACATAGGGAGAGAGAGAGACATCCCAACATAGAGAGGGAGAGAGAAAGAGACACCCCAACATAGAGAGAGAGAGAGAGAGAGAGAGACATCCTAACATCGAGAGAGAGAGACATCGCAACATAGAGAGAGACAGAGAGAGAGAGAGAGACATCCCAACATAGAGAGAGAGAGAGAGAGAGAGACATCCTAAAATAGAGAGAGCGAGAGAGAGACATCCCAACATAGAGAGAGAGAGAGAGAGACATCCCAACATAGAGAGAGAGAGAGACATCCCAACATAGAGAGAGAGAGAGAGACATCCCAACATAGAGAGAGAGAGAGAGAGACATCCCAACATAGAGAGAGAGAGAGAGACATCCTAACGTAGAGAGAGAGAGAGAGAGACATCCTAACATAGAAAGAGAGAGAGAGAGACATCCCAACATAGAGAGAGAGAGAGAGAGACAGACATCCCAACATAGAGAGAGAGAGAGAGAGAGAGAGACATCCTAACATAGAGAGGGAGAGAGAACGAGACACCCCAACATAGAGAGAGAGAGAGAGAGATCCCAACATAGAGAGAGAGAGACATCCCAACATAGAGAGAGAGAGAGACATCCCAACTTAGAGAGAGAGAGAGAGAGTGAGACATCCCAACATACAGAGAGAGAGAGAGAGAGAGGGAGACATCCCAACATAGAGAGAGAGAGAGAGAGAGACATCCTAACATAGAGAGAGAGAGAGAGACATCCTAACATAGAGAGAGAGCGAGACACCCTAACATAGAGAGAGAGAGAGAGACATCCCAACATAGAGAGAGAGACAGAGAGAGAGAGAGACATCCTAACATCGAGAGAGAGAGAGAGAGAGAGACATCCTAACATAGAGAGAGAGAGAGAGAGACATCCCAACATAGAAAGAGAGAGAGAGAGACATCCCAACATAGAGAGAGAGAGAGACATCCTAACATATATATAGAGAGAGAGAGACATCCTAACATAGAAAGAGAGAGAGAGAGACATCCCAACATAGAGAGAGAGAGAGAGACATCCCAACATGGAGAGAGAGAGAGAGAGAGGAAGACATCCTAACATAGGGAGAGAGAGAGAGACATCCTAACATAGAGAGAGAGAGAGACATCCTAACATAGAGAGAGAGAGAGACATCCTAACAGAGAGAGAGAGAGAGACATCCCAACATAGAGAGAGAGAGAGAGAGAGAGAGAGACAGACATCCCAACATAGAGAGAGAGAGAGACATCCTAACATAGGGAGAGAGAGAGACATCCCAACATAGAGAGGGAGAGAGAAAGAGACACCCCAACATAGAGAGAGAGAGAGAGAGAGAGAGACATCCTAACATCGAGAGAGAGAGACATCCCAACATAGAGAGAGAGAGTGAGAGAGAGATCCTAACATAGAGAGGGAGAGAGTGAGCCAGACATCCCAACATAGAGAGAGAGAGAGACATCCCAACATGGAAAGAGAGAGAGAGACATCCCAACATAGAGAGAGAGAGACATCCCAACATAGAGAGAGAGAGAGAGACATCCTAACATCGAGAGAGAGAGAGAGACATCCCAACATAGAGAGAGAGAGAGAGAGAGACATCCTAACATCGAGAGAGAGAGAGACAGACATCCCGACATAGAGAGAGAGAGATACATCCTAACTTAGGGAGGGAGAGAGAGACATCCCAACATAGAGAGAGAGAGACATCCCAACATAGAGAGAGAGAGACATCCCAACATGGAGAGAGTGAGACAGACATCCCAACATAGAGAGAGAGAGAGAGACATCCCAACATAGAGAGAGAGAGAGAGAGAGAGAGAGATCCTAACATAGAGAGAGAGAGAGAGACAGACAGACATCCCAACATAGAAAGAGAGAGAGAGACATCCCAACATAGAGAGAGAGAGACATCCCAACATAGAGAGAGAGAGAGACAGACATCCCAACATAGAAAGAGAGAGAGAGACATCCCAACATAGAGAGAGAGAGAGACATCCCAACATAGAGAGAGAGAGACATCCCAACATAGAGAGAGAGACAGACATCCCAACATAGAGAGAGAGAGAGACATCCTAACATAGAGAGAGAGAGAGAGAGAGAGAGATCCTAACATAGAGAGAGAGAGAGAGAGAGACAGGCATCCCAACATAGAGAGAGAGAGAGAGAGAGACATCCCAACATAGAGAGAGAGACATCCCAACATAGAGAGAGAGAGAGAGAGACATCCTAACATAGAGAGGGAGAGATAGACATCCCAACATAGAGAAAGAGAGAGAGAGAGACATCCTAACAGAGAGAGAGATAGAGAGAGAGAGACATGCGAACATAGAGAGAGAGAGAGGGACATTCCAACATAGAGAGAGAGAGAGATCCTAACATAGAGAGAGAGAGAGACATCCTAACATCGAGAGAGAGAGACATCCCAACATAGAGAGAGAGAGAGAGAGAGAGAGACATCCTGACATCGAGAGAGAGAGAGAGACATCCCAACATAGAGAGAGAGACACATCCCAACATAGAGAGAGAGAGAGAGAGACATCCCAACATAGGGAGAGAGAGAGAGACATCCTAACATCGAGAGAGAGAGAGAGAGAGAGATCCTAACATAGAGAGAGAGAGAGAGACTTCCCAACATAGAAAGAGAGAGAGAGACATCCCAACATAGAGAGAGAGAGAGACATCCTAACATAGAGAGAGAGAGAGAGACATCCCAACATAGAGAGAGAGAGAGAGAGAGACATCCCAACATAGAGAGAGAGAGAGACATCCTAACATATATATATAGAGAGAGAGACATCCTAACATAGAAAGAGAGAGAGAGAGACATCCCAACATAGAGAGAGAGAGAGAGACATCCCAACATAGAGAGAGAGAGAGACATCCTAACATAGAGAGAGAGAGAGACATCCTAACAGAGAGAGAGAGAGAGAGACATCCCAACATAGAGAGAGAGAGAGAGAGAGAGACAGACATCCCAACATAGAGAGAGAGAGAGACATCCTAACATAGGGAGAGAGAGAGACATCCCAACATAGAGAGGGAGAGAGAAAGAGACACCCCAACATAGAGAGAGAGAGAGAGAGAGAGAGACATCCTAACATCGAGAGAGAGAGACATCCCAACATAGAGAGAGAGAGAGAGAGAGATCCTAACATAGAGAGGGAGAGAGTGAGCCAGACATCACAACATAGAGAGAGAGAGAGACATCCCAACATGGAAAGAGAGAGAGAGACATCCCAACATAGAGAGAGAGAGACATCCCAACATAGAGAGAGAGAGAGAGAGAGACATCCTAACATCGAGAGGGAGAGAGAGACATCCCAACATAGAGAGAGAGAGAGAGAGACATCCTAACATCGAGAGAGAGAGACAGACATCCCGACATAGAGAGAGAGAGAGACATCCTAACTTAGGGAGGGAGAGAGAGACATCCCAACATAGAGAGAGAGAGACATCCCAACATAGAGAGAGAGAGACATCCCAACATGGAGAGAGAGAGACAGACATCCCAACATAGAGAGAGAGAGAGACATCCCAACATAGAGAGAGAGAGAGAGAGAGAGAGATCCTAACATAGAGAGAGAGAGAGAGACAGACAGACATCCCAACATAGAAAGAGAGAGAGAGACATCCCAACATAGAGATAGAGAGACATCCCAACATAGAGAGAGAGAGAGACAGACATCCCAACATAGAAAGAGAGAGAGAGACATCCCAACATAGAGAGAGAGAGAGACATCCCAACATAGAGAGAGAGAGACATCCCAACATAGAGAGAGAGACAGACATCCCAACATAGAGAGAGAGAGAGACATCCTAACATAGAGAGAGAGAGAGACATCCTAACATAGAGAGAGAGAGAGAGAGAGAGAGATCCTAACATAGAGAGAGAGAGAGAGAGAGAGACAGGCATCCCAACATAGAGAGAGAGAGAGAGACATCCCAACATAGAGAGAGAGACAACCCAACATAGAGAGAGAGAGAGAGAGACATCCTAACATAGAGAGGGAGAGATAGACATCCCAACATAGAGAAAGAGAGAGAGAGAGACATCCTAACAGAGAGAGAGATAGAGAGAGAGAGACATGCGAACATAGAGAGAGAGAGAGGGACATTCCAACATAGAGAGAGAGAGCGAGATCCGAACATAGAGAGAGAGAGACATCCCAACATAGAGAGAGAGAGACATCCTAACATCGAGAGAGAGACATCCCAACATAGAGAGAGAGAGAGAGAGAGAGAGAGACATCCTAACATCGAGAGAGAGAGAGAGACATCCCAACATAGAGAGAGAGAGACATCCCAACATAGAGAGAGAGAGAGAGAGACATCCCAACATAGGGAGAGAGAGAGAGACATCCTAACATCGAGAGAGAGAGAGAGAGAGAGAGAGATCCTAACATGGAGAGAGAGAGAGAGACTTCCCAACATAGAAAGAGAGAGAGAGACATCCCAACATAGAGAGAGAGAGAGACATCCTAACATAGAGAGAGAGAGAGAGACATCCCAACATAGGGAGAGAGAGAGAGAGAGACATCCTAACATAGAGAGAGAGAGAGACATCCCAACATAGAGAGAGAAAGACATCCCAACAGAGAGAGAGAGAGAGAGAGAGATCCTAACATCGAGAGAGAGAGACAGACATCCCAACATAGAGAGAGAGAGACATCCCATCATAGAGAGAGAGAGAGAGACATCCCAACATAGGGAGAGAGAGAGAGACATCCCAACAGAGAGAGAGAGAGAGAGAGAGATCCCAACATAGAGAGAGAGAGAGAGAGATCCCAACATAGAGAGAGAGAGAGAGATCCTAACAGAGAGAGAGAGAGAGACATCCCAACATAGAGAGAGAGAGAGAGAGAGATCCCAACATAGAGAGAGAGAGAGAGACGTCCCAACAGAGAGAGAGAGAGAGACATCCTAACGTAGAGAGAGAGAGAGACAGGCATCCCAACATAGAGAGAGAGAGAGAGACATCGCAACATAGAGAGAGACAGAGAGAGAGAGAGAGACATCCCAACATAGAGAGAGAGAGAGAGAGAGAGAGACATCCTAAAATAGAGAGAGCGAGAGAGAGACATCCCAACATAGAGAGAGAGAGAGAGACATCCCAACATAGATAGAGAGAGAGACATCCCAACATAGAGAGAGAGAGAGAGAGACATCCCAACATAGAGAGAGAGAGAGAGACATCCTAACATAGAGAGAGAGAGAGAGACATCCTAACATAGAAAGAGAGAGAGAGAGACATCCCAACACAGAGATAGAGAGAGAGAGACAGACATCCCAACATAGAGAGAGAGAGAGAGAGAGAGACATCCTAACATAGAGAGGGAGAGAGAAGGAGACACCCCAACATAGAGAGAGAGAGAGAGAGATCCCAACATAGAGAGAGAGAGACATCCCAAAATAGAGAGAGAGAGAGAGAGACATCCCAACTTAGAGAGAGAGAGAGAGAGAGAGATCCCAACATAGAGAGAGAGAGATCCCAACATAGAGAGAGAGAGAGAGAGTGAGACATCCCAACATACAGAGAGAGAGAGAGAGAGAGAGGGAGACATCCCAACATAGAGAGAGAGAGAGACATGCTAACATAGAGAGAGAGAGAGAGACATCCTAACATAGAGAGAGAGCGAGACACCCTAACATAGAGAGAGAGAGACATCCCAACAGAGAGACAGACAGAGAGAGAGAGAGACATCCTAACATCGAGAGAGAGAGAGAGAGAGAGACATCCTAACATGGAGAGAGAGAGAGAGACATCCCAACATAGAAAGAGAGAGAGAGAGACATCCCAACATAGAGAGAGAGAGAGACATCCTAACATATATATATATAGAGAGAGAGACATCCTAACATAGAAAGAGAGAGAGAGAGAGAGACATCCCAACATAGAGAGAGAGAGAGAGACATCCCAACATAGAGAGAGAGAGAGAGAGGAAGACATCCTAACATAGGGAGAGAGAGAGAGACATCCTAACATAGAGAGAGAGAGAGACATCCTAACATGGAGAGAGAGAGACATCCTAACAGAGAGAGAGAGAGAGACATCCCAACATAGAGAGAGAGAGAGAGAGAGAGACAGACATCCCAACATAGAGAGAGAGAGAGACATCCTAACATAGGGAGAGAGAGAGACATCCCAACATAGAGAGGGAGAGAGAAAGAGACACCCCAACATAGAGAGAGAGAGAGAGAGAGAGACATCCTAACATCGAGAGAGAGAGAGAGACATCCCAACATAGAGAGAGAGACAGAGAGAGAGAGAGACATCCTAACATCGAGAGAGAGAGAGAGAGAGACATGCTAACATAGAGAGAGAGAGAGAGAGACATCCCAACATAGAAAGAGAGAGAGAGAGACATCCCAACATAGAGAGAGAGAGAGACATCCTAACATATATATAGAGAGAGAGAGACATCCTAACATAGAAAGAGAGAGAGAGAGACATCCCAACATAGAGAGAGAGAGAGAGACATCCCAACATAGAGAGAGAGAGAGAGAGGAAGACATCCTAACATAGGGAGAGAGAGTGAGACATCCTAACATAGAGAGAGAGAGAGACATCCTAACATAGAGAGAGAGAGAGACATCCTAACAGAGAGAGAGAGAGAGACATCCCAACATAGAGAGAGAGAGAGAGAGAGAGACAGACATCCCAACATAGAGAGAGAGAGAGACATCCTAACATAGGGAGAGAGAGAGACATCCCAACATAGAGAGGGAGAGAGAAAGAGACACCCCAACATAGAGAGAGAGAGAGAGAGAGAGAGACATCCTAACATCGAGAGAGAGAGACATCCCAACATAGAGAGAGAGAGAGAGAGAGATCCTAACATAGAGAGGGAGAGAGTGAGACAGACATCCCAACATAGAGAGAGAGAGAGACATCCCAACATGGAAAGAGAGAGAGAGACATCCCAACATAGAGAGAGAGAGACATCCCAACATAGAGAGAGAGAGAGAGAGACATCCTAACATCGAGAGAGAGAGACAGACATCCCGACATAGAGAGAGAGAGAGACATCCTAACTTAGGGAGGGAGAGAGAGACATCCCAACATAGAGAGAGAGAGACATCCCAACATAGAGAGAGAGAGACATCCCAACATGGAGAGAGAGAGACAGACATCCCAACATAGAGAGAGAGAGAGACATCCCAGCATAGAGAGAGAGAGATAGAGAGATCCTAACATAGAGAGAGAGAGAGACAGACAGACATCCCAACATAGAAAGAGAGAGAGAGACATCCCAACATAGAGAGAGAGAGACATCCCAACATAGAGAGAGAGAGAGACAGACATCCCAACATAGAAAGAGAGAGAGAGACATCCCAACATAGAGAGAGAGAGAGACATCCCAACATAGAGAGAGAGAGACATCCTAACATAGAGAGAGAGAGAGACATCCTAACATAGAGAGAGAGAGAGAGAGAGAGATCCTAACATAGAGAGAGAGAGAGAGAGAGACAGGCATCCCAACATAGAGAGAGAGAGAGAGACATCCCAACATAGAGAGAGAGACATCCCAACATAGAGAGAGAGAGAGAGACATCCTAACATAGAGAGGGAGAGATAGACATCCCAACATAGAGAAAGAGAGAGAGAGAGACATCCTAACAGAGAGAGAGATAGAGAGAGAGAGACATGCGAACAAAGAGAGAGAGAGAGGGACATTCCAACATAGAGAGAGAGAGAGAGAGATCCTAACATAGAGAGAGAGAGAGACATCCTAACATCGAGAGAGAGAGACATCCCAACATAGAGAGAGAGAGAGAGAGAGATCCCAACATAGAGAGAGAGAGAGAGAGATCCCAACATAGAGAGAGAGAGAGAGATCCTAACATAGAGAGAGAGAGAGACATCCCAACATAGAGAGAGAGAGAGAGAGAGATCCCAACATAGAGAGAGAGAGAGAGACGTCCCAACAGAGAGAGAGAGAGACATCCTAACGTAGAGAGAGAGAGAGACAGGCATCCCAACATAGAGAGAGAGAGAGAGACATCGCAACATAGAGAGAGACAGAGAGAGAGAGAGAGAGACATCCCAACATAGAGAGAGAGAGAGAGAGAGAGACATCCTAAAATAGAGAGAGCGAGAGAGAGACATCCCAACATAGAGAGAGAGAGAGAGAGACATCCCAACATAGAGAGAGAGAGAGACATCCCAACATAGAGAGAGAGAGAGACATCCCAACATAGAGAGAGAGAGAGAGAGACATCCCAACATAGAGAGAGAGGGAGAGACATCCTAACATAGAGAGAGAGAGAGAGACATCCTAACATAGAAAGAGAGAGAGAGAGACATCCCAACATAGAGAGAGAGAGAGACAGACAGACATCCCAACATAGAGAGAGAGAGAGAGAGACATCCTAACATAGAGAGGGAGAGAGAAGGAGACACCCCAACATAGAGAGAGAGAGAGAGATCCCAACATAGAGAGAGAGAGACATCCCAACATAGAGAGAGAGAGAGAGAGACATCCCAACTTAGAGAGAGAGAGAGAGAGAGAGATCCCAACATAGAGAGAGAGAGAGATCCCAACATAGAGAGAGAGAGAGAGTGAGACATCCCAACATACAGAGAGAGAGAGAGAGAGAGGGAGACATCCCAACATAGAGAGAGAGAGAGAGAGAGACATCCTAACATAGAGAGAGAGAGAGAGACATCCTAACATAGAGAGAGAGCGAGACACCCTAACATAGAGAGAGAGAGAGAGACATCCCAACATAGAGAGAGAGACAGAGAGAGAGAGAGACATCCTAACATCGAGAGAGAGAGAGAGAGAGAGACATCCTAACATCGAGAGAGAGAGAGAGAGACATCCCAACATAGAAAGAGAGAGAGAGAGACATCCCAACATAGAGAGAGAGAGACATCCTAACATATATATATATAGAGAGAGACATCCTAACATAGAAAGAGAGAGAGAGAGAGAGACATCCCAACATAGAGAGAGAGAGAGAGACATCCCAACATAGAGAGAGAGAGAGGAAGACATCCTAACATAGGGAGAGAGAGAGAGACATCCTAACATAGAGAGAGAGAGAGACATCCTAACAGAGAGAGAGAGAGAGAGAGACAGACAGACATCCCAACATAGAGAGAGAGAGACATCCTAACATAGGGAGAGAGAGAGACATCCCAACATAGAGAGGGAGAGAGAAAGAGACACCCCAACATAGAGAGAGAGAGAGAGAGAGAGACATCCTAACATCGAGAGAGAGAGAGACATCCCAACATAGAGAGAGAGAGAGAGAGAGATCCTAACATAGAGAGGGAGAGAGTGAGACAGACATCCCAACATAGAGAGAGAGAGAGACATCCCAACATGGAAAGAGAGAGAGAGACATCCCAACATAGAGAGAGAGAGACATCCCAACATAGAGAGAGAGAGAGAGAGACATCCCAACATAGAGAGAGAGAGAGAGAGACATCCCAACATAGAGAGAGAGAGAGAGACAGAAATCCCAACAAAGAGAGAGAGAGAGAGACATCCCAACATAGAGAGAGAGAGAGACATCCTAACATAGAGAGAGAGAGCGAGACATCCTAACATAGAAAGAGAGAGAGAGAGACATCCCAACATAGAGAGAGAGAGAGAGAGACAGACATCCCAACATAGAGAGAGAGAGAGAGAGACATCCTAACATAGAGAGGGAGAGAGAACGAGACACCCCAACATAGAGAGAGAGAGAGAGAGATCCCAACATAGAGAGAGAGAGACATCCCAACATAGAGAGAGAGAGAGAGACATCCCAACATCGGGAGAGAGAGAGAGACACCCCAACATAGAGAGGGAAAGAGAGAGATCCCAACATCGAGAGAGAGAGAGAGATCCCAAAATAGAGAGAGAGAGAGAGAGAGAGATCCTAACATAGAGAGAGAGAGAGACATCCCAACATAGAGAGAGAGAGAGAGAGACATCCTAACATAGAGACAGAGAGAGAGAGACGTCCCAACACAGAGAGAGAGAGAGACATCCTAACATAGAGAGAGAGAGAGAGAGAGAGAGGCATCCCAACATAGAGAGAGAGAGAGAGACATCCCAACATAGAGAGAGACAGAGAGAGAGAGAGACATCCTAACATAGAGAGAGAGAGAGAGAGACATCCTAACATAGAGAGAGAGAGAGAGAGACATCCCAACATAGAGAGAGAGAGAGACATCCCAACATGGAGAGAGAGAGAGACATCCTCACATCGAGAGAGAGAGACATCCTAACATAGAGAGAGTGAGACATCCTAACATAGAGAGAGAGAGAGAGACATCCCAACATAGAGAGAGAGAGAGACATCCTAACATAGAGAGAGAGAAAGAGAGAAAGAGACACCCCAACATTGAGAGAGAGAGAGAGAGAGACATCCTAACATCGAGAGAGAGAGAGAGAGAGACATCCCAACATAGAGAGAGACATCCCAACATAGAGAGAGAGACATCCCAACATAGAGAGAGAGAGATTGAGATCCCAACATAGAGAGAGAGAGAGAGAGAGGCATCCCCACATAGAGAGAGAGAGAGAGAGACATCCCAACATAGAGAGAGAGACATCCCAACATGGAGAGAGAGAGAGAGAGACATCCTAACATAGAGAGGGAGAGAGAACGAGACACCCCAACATAGAGAGAGAGAGAGAGAGATCCCAACATAGAGAGAGAGAGACATCCCAACATAGAGAGAGAGAGAGAGACATCCCAACATCGGGAGAGAGAGAGAGACACCCCAACATAGAGAGGGAAAGAGAGAGATCCCAACATCGAGAGAGAGAGAGAGATCCCAAAATAGAGAGAGAGAGAGAGAGAGAGATCCAAACATAGAGAGAGAGAGAGACATCCCAACATAGAGAGAGAGAGAGAGAGAGACATCCTAACATAGAGACAGAGAGAGAGAGACGTCCCAACACAGAGAGAGAGAGAGACATCCTAACATAGAGAGAGAGAGAGAGAGAGAGAGAGGCATCCCAACATAGAGAGAGAGAGAGAGACATCCCAACATAGAGAGAGACAGAGAGAGAGAGAGACATCCTAACATAGAGAGAGAGAGAGAGAGACATCCTAACATAGAGAGAGAGAGAGAGAGACATCCCAACATAGAGAGAGAGAGAGACATCCCAACATGGAGAGAGAGAGAGACATCCTCACATCGAGAGAGAGAGACATCCTAACATAGAGAGAGTGAGACATCCTAACATAGAGAGAGAGAGAGAGACATCCCAACATAGAGAGAGAGAGAGACATCCTAACATAGAGAGAGAGAAAGAGAGAAAGAGACACCCCAACATTGAGAGAGAGAGAGAGAGAGACATCCTAACATCGAGAGAGAGAGAGAGAGAGACATCCCAACATAGAGAGAGAGAGAGAGAGAGAGACATCCCAACATAGAGAGAGAGACATCCCAACATAGAGAGAGAGAGATTGAGATCCCAACATAGAGAGAGAGAGAGAGAGAGGCATCCCCACATAGAGAGAGAGAGAGAGAGACATCCCAACATAGAGAGAGAGACATCCCAACATGGAGAGAGAGAGAGAGAGACATCCCAACATAGAGAGAGAGAGAGACATCCCAACATAGAGAGAGAGAGAGAGAGACATCCCAACATATATATATATATATACATGGAGAGACATCCTAACAGAGAGAGA
Organism: Heptranchias perlo; assembly: GCF_035084215.1. Taxonomy (NCBI): domain Eukaryota; kingdom Metazoa; phylum Chordata; class Chondrichthyes; order Hexanchiformes; family Hexanchidae; genus Heptranchias; species Heptranchias perlo. The sequence goes on along the minus strand of NW_027139241.1, from coordinate 408,870 downwards.
GAGAGAGAAAAAGACATCCTAACATAGAGAGAGGGAGAGAGAGACGTCCCAACATAGAGAGAGAGAGAGACATCCCAACATCGAGAGAGAGAGAGAGAGACATCCCAACATAGAGAGAGAGAGTGAGACATCCCAACATAGAAAGAGAGAGAGAGAGAGACATCCCAACATAGAGAGAGAGACAGAGAGAGAGAGAGAGACATCCTAACATCGAGAGAGAGAGAGAGAGAGAGACATCCTAACATAGAGAGAGAGAGAGAGAGACATCCCAACATAGAAAGAGAGAGAGAGAGACATCCCAACATAGAGAGAGAGAGAGACATCCTAACATATATATAGAGAGAGAGAGACATCCTAACATAGAAAGAGAGAGAGAGAGAGAGACATCCCAACATAGAGAGAGAGAGAGAGACATCCCAACATAGAGAGAGAGAGAGGAAGACATCCTAACATAGGGAGAGAGAGAGAGACATCCTAACATAGAGAGAGAGAGAGACATCCTAACATAGAGAGAGAGAGAGACATCCTAACAGAGAGAGAGAGAGAGAGAGACAGACAGACATCCCAACATAGAGAGAGAGAGAGAGAGAGACATCCTAACATAGAGAGAGAGAGAGAGACATCCCAACATAGAGAGAGAGAGACATCCCAACATAGAGAGAGAGACAGACATCCCAACATAGAGAGAGAGAGAGACATCCTAACATAGAGAGAGAGAGAGACATCCTAACATAGAGAGAGAGAGAGAGAGAGAGATCCTAACATAGAGAGAGAGAGAGAGAGAGACAGGCATCCCAACATAGAGAGAGAGAGAGAGACATCCCAACATAGAGAGAGAGACATCCCAACATAGAGAGAGAGAGAGAGAGACATCCTAACATAGAGAGGGAGAGATAGACATCCCAACATAGAGAAAGAGAGAGAGAGAGACATCCTAACAGAGAGAGAGATAGAGAGAGAGAGACATGCGAACATAGAGAGAGAGAGAGGGACATTCCAACATAGAGAGAGAGAGAGAGAGATCCTAACATAGAGAGAGAGAGAGACATCCTAACATCGAGAGAGAGAGACATCCCAACAGAGAGAGAGAGAGAGAGAGATCCCAACATAGAGAGAGAGAGAGAGAGATCCCAACATAGAGAGAGAGAGAGAGATCCTAACATAGAGAGAGAGAGAGACATCCCAACATAGAGAGAGAGAGAGAGAGAGATCCCAACAGAGAGAGAGAGAGACATCCTAACGTAGAGAGAGAGAGAGACAGGCATCCCAACATAGAGAGAGAGAGAGAGACATCGCAACATAGAGAGAGAGAGAGAGAGAGAGAGAGAGACATCCCAACATAGAGAGAGAGAGAGAGAGAGAGACATCCTAAAATAGAGAGAGCGAGAGAGAGACATCCCAACATAGAGAGAGAGAGAGAGAGACATCCCAACATAGAGAGAGAGAGAGACATCCCAACATAGAGAGAGAGAGAGACATCCCAACATAGAGAGAGAGAGAGAGAGACATCCCAACATAGAGAGAGAGGGAGAGACATCCTAACATAGAGAGAGAGAGAGAGACATCCTAACATAGAAAGAGAGAGAGAGAGACATCCCAACATAGAGAGAGAGAGAGACAGACAGACATCCCAACATAGAGAGAGAGAGAGAGAGACATCCTAACATAGAGAGGGAGAGAGAAGGAGACACCCCAACATAGATAGAGAGAGAGAGATCCCAACATAGAGAGAGAGAGACATCCCAACATAGAGAGAGAGAGAGAGAGACATCCCAACTTAGAGAGAGAGAGAGAGAGAGAGATCCCAACATAGAGAGAGAGAGAGATCCCAACATAGAGAGAGAGAGAGAGTGAGACATCCCAACATACAGAGAGAGAGAGAGAGAGAGGGAGACATCCCAACATAGAGAGAGAGAGAGAGAGAGACATCCTAACATAGAGAGAGAGAGAGAGACATCCCAACATAGAGAGAGAGCGAGACACCCTAACATAGAGAGAGAGAGAGAGACATCCCAACATAGAGAGAGAGACAGAGAGAGAGAGAGAGACATCCTAACATCGAGAGAGAGAGAGAGAGAGAGACATCCTAACATCGAGAGAGAGAGAGAGAGACATCCCAACATAGAAAGAGAGAGAGAGAGACATCCCAACATAGAGAGAGAGAGAGACATCCTAACATATATATATATAGAGAGAGAGACATCCTAACATAGAAAGAGAGAGAGAGAGAGAGACATCCCAACATAGAGAGAGAGAGAGAGACATCCCAACATAGAGAGAGAGAGAGGAAGACATCCTAACATAGGGAGAGAGAGAGAAACATCCTAACATAGAGAGAGAGAGAGACATCCTAACAGAGAGAGAGAGAGAGAGAGACAGACAGACATCCCAACATAGAGAGAGAGAGACATCCTAACATAGGGAGAGAGAGAGACATCCCAACATAGAGAGGGAGAGAGAAAGAGACACCCCAACATAGAGAGAGAGAGAGAGAGAGACATCCTAACATCGAGAGAGAGAGACATCCCAACATAGAGAGAGAGAGAGAGAGAGATCCTAACATAGAGAGGGAGAGAGTGAGACAGACATCCCAACATAGAGAGAGAGAGAGACATCCCAACATGGAAAGAGAGAGTGAGACATCCCAACATAGAGAGAGAGAGACATCCCAACATAGAGAGAGAGAGAGAGAGACATCCTAACATCGAGAGAGAGAGAGAGACATCCCAACATAGAGAGAGAGAGAGAGACAGAAATCCCAACAAAGAGAGAGAGAGAGAGACATCCCAACATAGAGAGAGAGAGAGACATCCTAACATAGAGAGAGAGAGAGAGACATCCTAACATAGAAAGAGAGAGAGAGAGACATCCCAACATAGAGAGAGAGAGAGAGAGACAGACATCCCAACATAGAGAGAGAGAGAGAGAGACATCCTAACATAGAGAGGGAGAGAGAACGAGACACCCCAACATAGAGAGAGAGAGAGAGAGATCCCAACATAGAGAGAGAGAGACATCCCAACATAGAGAGAGAGAGAGAGACATCCCAACATCGGGAGAGAGAGAGAGACACCCCAACATAGAGAGGGAAAGAGAGAGATCCCAACATCGAGAGAGAGAGAGAGATCCCAAAATAGAGAGAGAGAGAGAGAGAGAGATCCTAACATAGAGAGAGAGAGAGACATCCCAACATAGAGAGAGAGAGAGAGAGAGACATCCTAACATAGAGACAGAGAGAGAGAGACGTCCCAACACAGAGAGAGAGAGAGACATCCTAACATAGAGAGAGAGAGAGAGAGAGAGGCATCCCAACATAGAGAGAGAGAGAGAGACATCCCAACATAGAGAGAGACAGAGAGAGAGAGAGACATCCTAACATAGAGAGAGAGAGAGAGAGACATCCTAACATAGAGAGAGAGAGAGAGAGACATCCCAACATAGAGAGAGAGAGAGACATCCCAACATGGAGAGAGAGAGAGACATCCTCACATCGAGAGAGAGAGACATCCTAACATAGAGAGAGTGAGACATCCTAACATAGAGAGAGAGAGAGAGACATCCCAACATAGAGAGAGAGAGAGACATCCTAACATAGAGAGAGAGAAAGAGAGAAAGAGACACCCCAACATTGAGAGAGAGAGAGAGAGACATCCTAACATCGAGAGAGAGAGAGAGAGAGACATCCCAACATAGAGAGAGAGAGAGAGAGAGAGACATCCCAACATAGAGAGAGAGACATACCAACATAGAGAGAGAGAGATTGAGATCCCAACATAGAGAGAGAGAGAGAGAGAGGCATCCCCACATAGAGAGAGAGAGAGAGAGACATCCCAACATAGAGAGAGAGACATCCCAACATGGAGAGAGAGAGAGAGAGACATCCTAACATAGAGAGGGAGAGAGAACGAGACACCCCAACATAGAGAGAGAGAGAGAGAGATCCCAACATAGAGAGAGAGAGACATCCCAACATAGAGAGAGAGAGAGAGACATCCCAACATCGGGAGAGAGAGAGAGACACCCCAACATAGAGAGGGAAAGAGAGAGATCCCAACATCGAGAGAGAGAGAGAGATCCCAAAATAGAGAGAGAGAGAGAGAGAGAGATCCTAACATAGAGAGAGAGAGAGACATCCCAACATAGAGAGAGAGAGAGAGAGAGACATCCTAACATAGAGACAGAGAGAGAGACGTCCCAACACAGAGAGAGAGAGAGACATCCTAACATAGAGAGAGAGAGAGAGAGAGAGAGAGAGGCATCCCAACATAGAGAGAGAGAGAGAGACATCCCAACATAGAGAGAGACAGAGAGAGAGAGAGACATCCTAACATAGAGAGAGAGAGAGAGAGACATCCTAACATAGAGAGAGAGAGAGAGAGACATCCCAACATAGAGAGAGAGAGAGACATCCCAACATGGAGAGAGAGAGAGACATCCTCACATCGAGAGAGAGAGACATCCTAACATAGAGAGAGTGAGACATCCTAACATAGAGAGAGAGAGAGAGACATCCCAACATAGAGAGAGAGAGAGACATCCTAACATAGAGAGAGAGAAAGAGAGAAAGAGACACCCCAACATTGAGAGAGAGAGAGAGAGAGACATCCTAACATCGAGAGAGAGAGAGAGAGAGACATCCCAACATAGAGAGAGAGAGAGAGAGAGAGACATCCCAACATAGAGAGAGAGACATCCCAACATAGAGAGAGAGAGATTGAGATCCCAACATAGAGAGAGAGAGAGAGAGAGAGGCATCCCCACATAGAGAGAGAGAGAGAGAGACATCCCAACATAGAGAGAGAGACATCCCAACATGGAGAGAGAGAGAGAGAGACATCCCAACATAGAGAGAGAGAGAGACATCCCAACATAGAGAGAGAGAGAGAGAGACATCCCAACATATATATATATATATACATGGAGAGACATCCTAACAGAGAGAGAGAGAGAGAAAAAGACATCCTAACATAGAGAGAGGGAGAGAGAGACGTCCCAACATAGAGAGAGAGAGAGACATCCCAACATCGAGAGAGAGAGAGAGAGACATCCCAACATAGAGAGAGAGAGTGAGACATCCCAACATAGAAAGAGAGAGAGAGAGAGACATCCCAACATAGAGAGAGAGACAGAGAGAGAGAGAGAGACATCCTAACATCGAGAGAGAGAGAGAGAGAGAGACATCCTAACATAGAGAGAGAGAGAGAGACATCCCAACATAGAAAGAGAGAGAGAGAGACATCCCAACATAGAGAGAGAGAGAGACATCCTAACATATATATAGAGAGAGAGAGACATCCTAACATAGAAAGAGAGAGAGAGAGAGAGACATCCCAACATAGAGAGAGAGAGAGAGACATCCCAACATAGAGAGAGAGAGAGGAAGACATCCTAACATAGGGAGAGAGAGAGAGACATCCTAACATAGAGAGAGAGAGAGACATCCTAACATAGAGAGAGAGAGAGACATCCTAACAGAGAGAGAGAGAGAGAGAGAGAGACAGACAGACATCCCAACATAGAGAGAAAGAGACATCCTAACATAGGGAGAGAGAGAGACATCCCAACATAGAGAGGGAGAGAGAAAGAGACACCCCAACATAGAGAGAGAGAGAGAGAGAGACATCCTAACATCGAGAGAGAGACATCCCAACATAGAGAGAGAGAGAGAGAGAGATCCTAACATAGAGAGGGAGAGAGTGAGACAGACATCCCAACATAGAGAGAGAGAGAGACATCCCAACATGGAAAGAGAGAGAGCGACATCCCAACATAGAGAGAGAGAGACATCCCAACATAGAGAGAGAGAGAGAGAGACATCCTAACATCGAGAGAGAGAGAGAGACATCCCAACATAGAGAGAGAGAGAGAGAGAGACATCCCAACAAAGAGAGAGAGAGAGAGAGAGAGAGACATCCTAACATCGAGAGAGAGAGACATCCCAACATAGAGAGAGAGAGTGAGAGAGAGATCCTAACATAGAGAGGGAGAGAGTGAGCCAGACATCCCAACATAGAGAGAGAGAGAGACATCCCAACATGGAAAGAGAGAGAGAGAGACATCCTAACATCGAGAGAGAGAGAGAGACATCCCAACATAGAGAGAGAGAGAGAGAGAGACATCCCAACAAAGAGAGAGAGAGAGAGAGAGAGAGACATCCTCACATCGAGAGAGAGAGACATCCTAACATAGAGAGAGTGAGACATCCTAACATAGAGAGAGAGAGAGAGAGAGAGATCCCAACATAGAGAGAGAGACATCCCAACATAGAGAGAGAGAGATTGAGATCCCAACATAGAGAGAGAGAGAGAGAGAGAGGCATCCCCACATAGAGAGAGAGAGAGAGAGACATCCCAACATGGAGAGAGAGAGAGAGAGAGGAAGACATCCTAACATAGGGAGAGAGAGAGAGACATCCTAACATAGAGAGAGAGAGAGACATCCTAACATAGAGAGAGAGAGAGACATCCTAACAGAGAGAGAGAGAGAGACATCCCAACATAGAGAGAGAGAGAGAGAGAGAGAGAGACAGACATCCCAACATAGAGAGAGAGAGAGACATCCTAACATAGGGAGAGAGAGAGACATCCCAACATAGAGAGGGAGAGAGAAAGAGACACCCCAACATAGAGAGAGAGAGAGAGAGAGAGAGACATCCTAACATCGAGAGAGAGAGACATCCCAACATAGAGAGAGAGAGTGAGAGAGAGATCCTAACATAGAGAGGGAGAGAGTGAGCCAGACATCCCAACATAGAGAGAGAGAGAGACATCCCAACATGGAAAGAGAGAGAGAGACATCCCAACATAGAGAGAGAGAGACATCCCAACATAGAGAGAGAGAGAGAGACATCCTAACATCGAGAGAGAGAGAGAGACATCCCAACATAGAGAGAGAGAGAGAGAGAGAGAGACATCCTAACATCGAGAGAGAGAGAGACAGACATCCCGACATAGAGAGAGAGAGATACATCCTAACTTAGGGAGGGAGAGAGAGACATCCCAACATAGAGAGAGAGAGACATCCCAACATAGAGAGAGAGAGACATCCCAACATAGAGAGAGAGAGACATCCCAACATGGAGAGAGTGAGACAGACATCCCAACATAGAGAGAGAGAGAGAGACATCCCAACATAGAGAGAGAGAGAGAGAGAGATCCTAACGTAGAGAGAGAGAGAGAGACAGACAGACATCCCAACATAGAAAGAGAGAGAGAGACATCCCAACATAGAGAGAGAGAGACATCCCAACATAGAGAGAGAGAGAGACAGACATCCCAACATAGAAAGAGAGAGAGAGACATCCCAACATAGAGAGAGAGAGAGACATCCCAACATAGAGAGAGAGAGACATCCCAACATAGAGAGAGAGACAGACATCCCAACATAGAGAGAGAGAGAGACATCCTAACATAGAGAGAGAGAGAGAGAGAGAGAGAGAGATCCTAACATAGAGAGAGAGAGAGAGAGAGACAGGCATCCCAACATAGAGAGAGAGAGAGAGAGAGACATCCCAACATAGAGAGAGAGACATCCCAACATAGAGAGAGAGAGAGAGAGACATCCTAACATAGAGAGGGAGAGATAGACATCCCAACATAGAGAAAGAGAGAGAGAGAGACATCCTAACAGAGAGAGAGATAGAGAGAGAGAGACATGCGAACATAGAGAGAGAGAGAGGGACATTCCAACATAGAGAGAGAGAGAGATCCTAACATAGAGAGAGAGAGAGACATCCTAACATCGAGAGAGAGAGACATCCCAACATAGAGAGAGAGAGAGAGAGAGAGAGACATCCTGACATCGAGAGAGAGAGAGAGACATCCCAACATAGAGAGAGAGACACATCCCAACATAGAGAGAGAGAGAGAGAGACATCCCAACATATGGAGAGAGAGAGAGACATCCTAACATCGAGAGAGAGAGAGAGAGAGAGATCCTAACATAGAGAGAGAGAGAGAGACTTCCCAACATAGAAAGAGAGAGAGAGACATCCCAACATAGAGAGAGAGAGAGACATCCTAACATAGAGAGAGAGAGAGAGACATCCCAACATAGAGAGAGAGAGAGAGACATCCCAACATAGAGAGAGAGAGAGACATCCTAACATATATATATAGAGAGAGAGACATCCTAACATAGAAAGAGAGAGAGAGAGACATCCCAACATAGAGAGAGAGAGAGAGACATCCCAACATAGAGAGAGAGAGAGACATCCTAACATAGAGAGAGAGAGAGACATCCTAACAGAGAGAGAGAGAGAGAGACATCCCAACATAGAGAGAGAGAGAGAGAGAGAGACAGACATCCCAACATAGAGAGAGAGAGAGACATCCTAACATAGGGAGAGAGAGAGACATCCCAACATAGAGAGGGAGAGAGAAAGAGACACCCCAACATAGAGAGAGAGAGAGAGAGAGAGAGACATCCTAACATCGAGAGAGAGAGACATCCCAACATAGAGAGAGAGAGAGAGAGAGATCCTAACATAGAGAGGGAGAGAGTGAGCCAGACATCACAACATAGAGAGAGAGAGAGACATCCCAACATGGAAAGAGAGAGAGAGACATCCCAACATAGAGAGAGAGAGACATCCCAACATAGAGAGAGAGAGAGAGAGACATCCTAACATCGAGAGGGAGAGAGAGACATCCCAACATAGAGAGAGAGAGAGAGAGACATCCTAACATCGAGAGAGAGAGACAGACATCCCGACATAGAGAGAGAGAGAGACATCCTAACTTAGGGAGGGAGAGAGAGACATCCCAACATAGAGAGAGAGAGACATCCCAACATAGAGAGAGAGAGACATCCCAACATGGAGAGAGAGAGACAGACATCCCAACATAGAGAGGGAGAGAGAGACATCCCAACATAGAGAGAGAGAGACATCCCAACATGGAGAGAGAGAGACATCCCAACATAGAGAGAGAGAGACATCCCAACATGGAGAGAGAGAGACAGACATCCCAACATAGAGAGGGAGAGAGAGACATCCCAACATAGAGAGAGAGAGACATCCCAACATGGAGAGAGAGAGACAGACATCCCAACATAGAGAGGGAGAGAGAGACACCCCAACATAGAGAGAGAGAGAGAGAGAGACATCCTAACATCGAGAGAGAGACATCCCAACATAGAGAGAGAGAGAGAGAGAGATCCTAACATAGAGAGGGAGAGAGTGAGACAGACATCCCAACATAGAGAGAGAGAGAGACATCCCAACATGGAAAGAGAGAGAGAGACATCCCAACATAGAGAGAGAGAGACATCCCAACATAGAGAGAGAGAGAGAGAGACATCCTAACATCGAGAGAGAGAGAGAGACATCCCAACATAGAGAGAGAGAGAGAGAGAGACATCCCAACAAAGAGAGAGAGAGAGAGACATCCCAACATAGAGAGAGAGAGAGACATCCTAACATAGAGAGAGAGAGAGAGACATCCTAACATAGAAAGAGAGAGAGAGAGACATCCCAACATAGAGAGAGAGAGAGAGAGACAGACATCCCAACATAGAGAGAGAGAGAGACATCCTAACATAGAGAGGGAGAGAGAACGAGACACCCCAACATAGAGAGAGAGAGAGAGAGATCCCAACATAGAGAGAGAGAGACATCCCAACATCGGGAGAGAGAGAGAGACACCCCAACATAGAGAGGGAAAGAGAGAGATCCCAACATCGAGAGAGAGAGAGAGATCCCAAAATAGAGAGAGAGAGAGAGAGAGAGATCCTAACATAGAGAGAGAGAGAGACATCCCAACATCGAGAGAGAGAGAGACATCCCAACATGGAGAGAGAGAGAGACATCCTCACATCGAGAGAGAGAGACATCCTAACATAGAGAGAGTGAGACATCCTAACATAGAGAGAGAGAGAGAGACATCCCAACATAGAGAGAGAGAGAGACATCCTAACATAGAGAGAGAGAAAGAGAGAAAGAGACACCCCAACATTGAGAGAGAGAGAGAGAGACATCCTAACATCGAGAGAGAGAGAGAGAGAGACATCCCAACATAGAGAGAGAGAGAGAGAGAGAGATCCCAACATAGAGAGAGAGACATCCCAACATAGAGAGAGAGAGATTGAGATCCCAACATAGAGAGAGAGAGAGAGAGAGAGGCATCCCCACATAGAGAGAGAGAGAGAGAGACATCCCAACATGGAGAGAGAGAGAGAGAGAGGAAGACATCCTAACATAGGGAGAGAGAGAGAGAGACATCCTAACATAGAGAGAGAGAGAGACATCCTAACATAGAGAGAGAGAGAGACATCCTAACAGAGAGAGAGAGAGAGACATCCCAACATAGAGAGAGAGAGAGAGAGAGAGAGAGACAGACATCCCAACATAGAGAGAGAGAGAGACATCCTAACATAGGGAGAGAGAGAGACATCCCAACATAGAGAGGGAGAGAGAAAGAGACACCCCAACATAGAGAGAGAGAGAGAGAGAGAGAGACATCCTAACATCGAGAGAGAGAGACATCCCAACATAGAGAGAGAGAGTGAGAGAGAGATCCTAACATAGAGAGGGAGAGAGTGAGCCAGACATCCCAACATAGAGAGAGAGAGAGACATCCCAACATGGAAAGAGAGAGAGAGACATCCCAACATAGAGAGAGAGAGACATCCCAACATAGAGAGAGAGAGAGAGACATCCTAACATCGAGAGAGAGAGAGAGACATCCCAACATAGAGAGAGAGAGAGAGAGAGAGAGACATCCTAACATCGAGAGAGAGAGAGACAGACATCCCGACATAGAGAGAGAGAGATACATCCTAACTTAGGGAGGGAGAGAGAGACATCCCAACATAGAGAGAGAGAGACATCCCAACATAGAGAGAGAGAGACATCCCAACATGGAGAGAGTGAGACAGACATCCCAACATAGAGAGAGAGAGAGAGACATCCCAACATAGAGAGAGAGAGAGAGAGAGAGAGATCCTAACGTAGAGAGAGAGAGAGAGACAGACAGACATCCCAACATAGAAAGAGAGAGAGAGACATCCCAACATAGAGAGAGAGAGACATCCCAACATAGAGAGAGAGAGAGACAGACATCCCAACATAGAAAGAGAGAGAGAGACATCCCAACATAGAGAGAGAGAGAGACATCCCAACATAGAGAGAGAGAGACATCCCAACATAGAGAGAGAGACAGACATCCCAACATAGAGAGAGAGAGAGACATCCTAACATAGAGAGAGAGAGAGAGAGAGAGAGAGAGATCCTAACATAGAGAGAGAGAGAGAGAGAGACAGGCATCCCAACATAGAGAGAGAGAGAGAGAGAGACATCCCAACATAGAGAGAGAGACATCCCAACATAGAGAGAGAGAGAGAGAGACATCCTAACATAGAGAGGGAGAGATAGACATCCCAACATAGAGAAAGAGAGAGAGAGAGACATCCTAACAGAGAGAGAGATAGAGAGAGAGAGACATGCGAACATAGAGAGAGAGAGAGGGACATTCCAACATAGAGAGAGAGAGAGATCCTAACATAGAGAGAGAGAGAGACATCCTAACATCGAGAGAGAGAGACATCCCAACATAGAGAGAGAGAGAGAGAGAGAGAGACATCCTGACATCGAGAGAGAGAGAGAGACATCCCAACATAGAGAGAGAGACACATCCCAACATAGAGAGAGAGAGAGAGAGACATCCCAACATAGGGAGAGAGAGAGAGACATCCTAACATCGAGAGAGAGAGAGAGAGAGAGATCCTAACATAGAGAGAGAGAGAGAGACTTCCCAACATAGAAAGAGAGAGAGAGACATCCCAACATAGAGAGAGAGAGAGACATCCTAACATAGAGAGAGAGAGAGAGACATCCCAACATAGAGAGAGAGAGAGAGACATCCCAACATAGAGAGAGAGAGAGACATCCTAACATATATATATAGAGAGAGAGACATCCTAACATAGAAAGAGAGAGAGAGAGACATCCCAACATAGAGAGAGAGAGAGAGACATCCCAACATAGAGAGAGAGAGAGACATCCTAACATAGAGAGAGAGAGAGACATCCTAACAGAGAGAGAGAGAGAGAGACATCCCAACATAGAGAGAGAGAGAGAGAGAGAGACAGACATCCCAACATAGAGAGAGAGAGAGACATCCTAACATAGGGAGAGAGAGAGACATCCCAACATAGAGAGGGAGAGAGAAAGAGACACCCCAACATAGAGAGAGAGAGAGAGAGAGAGAGACATCCTAACATCGAGAGAGAGAGACATCCCAACATAGAGAGAGAGAGAGAGAGAGATCCTAACATAGAGAGGGAGAGAGTGAGCCAGACATCACAACATAGAGAGAGAGAGAGACATCCCAACATGGAAAGAGAGAGAGAGACATCCCAACATAGAGAGAGAGAGACATCCCAACATAGAGAGAGAGAGAGAGAGACATCCTAACATCGAGAGGGAGAGAGAGACATCCCAACATAGAGAGAGAGAGAGAGAGACATCCTAACATCGAGAGAGAGAGACAGACATCCCGACATAGAGAGAGAGAGAGACATCCTAACTTAGGGAGGGAGAGAGAGACATCCCAACATAGAGAGAGAGAGACATCCCAACATAGAGAGAGAGAGACATCCCAACATGGAGAGAGAGAGACAGACATCCCAACATAGAGAGAGAGAGAGACATCCCAACATAGAGAGAGAGAGAGAGAGAGAGAGATCCTAACATAGAGAGAGAGAGAGAGACAGACAGACATCCCAACATAGAAAGAGAGAGAGAGACATCCCAACATAGAGATAGAGAGACATCCCAACATAGAGAGAGAGAGAGACAGACATCCCAACATAGAAAGAGAGAGAGAGACATCCCAACATAGAGAGAGAGAGAGACATCCCAACATAGAGAGAGAGAGACATCCCAACATAGAGAGAGAGACAGACATCCCAACATAGAGAGAGAGAGAGACATCCTAACATAGAGAGAGAGAGAGACATCCTAACATAGAGAGAGAGAGAGAGAGAGAGAGATCCTAACATAGAGAGAGAGAGAGAGAGAGAGACAGGCATCCCAACATAGAGAGAGAGAGAGAGACATCCCAACATAGAGAGAGAGACATCCCAACATAGAGAGAGAGAGAGAGAGACATCCTAACATAGAGAGGGAGAGATAGACATCCCAACATGGAGAAAGAGAGAGAGAGAGACATCCTAACAGAGAGAGAGATAGAGAGAGAGAGACATGCGAACATAGAGAGAGAGAGAGGGACATTCCAACATAGAGAGAGAGAGCGAGATCCTAACATAGAGAGAGAGAGAGACATCCTAACATCGAGAGAGAGAGAGAGACATCCCAACATAGAGAGAGAGAGACATCCCAACATAGAGAGAGAGAGAGAGAGACATCCCAACATAGGGAGAGAGAGAGAGACATCCTAACATCGAGAGAGAGAGAGAGAGAGAGAGAGATCCTAACATGGAGAGAGAGAGAGAGACTTCCCAACATAGAAAGAGAGAGAGAGACATCCCAACATAGAGAGAGAGAGAGACATCCTAACATAGAGAGAGAGAGAGAGACATCCCAACATAGGGAGAGAGAGAGAGAGAGACATCCTAACATAGAGAGAGAGAGAGAGACATCCCAACATAGAGAGAGAAAGACATCCCAACAGAGAGAGAGAGAGAGAGAGAGATCCTAACATCGAGAGAGAGAGACAGACATCCCAACATAGAGAGAGAGAGACATCCCATCATAGAGAGAGAGAGAGAGACATCCCAACATAGGGAGAGAGAGAGAGACATCCCAACAGAGAGAGAGAGAGAGAGAGAGATCCCAACATAGAGAGAGAGAGAGAGAGATCCCAACATAGAGAGAGAGAGAGAGATCCTAACATAGAGAGAGAGAGAGACATCCCAACATAGAGAGAGAGAGAGAGAGAGATCCCAACATAGAGAGAGAGAGAGAGACGTCCCAACAGAGAGAGAGAGAGAGACATCCTAACGTAGAGAGAGAGAGAGACAGGCATCCCAACATAGAGAGAGAGAGAGACACCCCAACATAGAGAGAGAGAGAGAGAGAGAGACATCCTAACATCGAGAGAGAGAGACATCCCAACATAGAGAGAGAGAGAGAGAGAGATCCTAACATAGAGAGGGAGAGAGTGAGACAGACATCCCAACATAGAGAGAGAGAGAGACATCCCAACATGGAAAGAGAGAGAGAGACATACCAACATAGAGAGAGAGAGACATCCCAACATAGAGAGAGAGAGAGAGAGACATCCCAACATAGAGAGAGAGAGAGAGAGACATCCCAACATAGAGAGAGAGAGAGAGACAGAAATCCCAACAAAGAGAGAGAGAGAGAGACATCCCAACATAGAGAGAGAGAGAGACATCCTAACATAGAGAGAGAGAGCGAGACATCCTAACATAGAAAGAGAGAGAGAGAGACATCCCAACATAGAGAGAGAGAGAGAGAGACAGACATCCCAACATAGAGAGAGAGAGAGAGAGATATCCTAACATGGAGAGGGAGAGAGAACGAGACACCCCAACATAGAGAGAGAGAGAGAGAGATCCCAACATAGAGAGAGAGAGACATCCCAACATAGAGAGAGAGAGAGAGACATCCCAACATCGGGAGAGAGAGAGAGACACCCCAACATAGAGAGGGAAAGAGAGAGATCCCAACATCGAGAGAGAGAGAGAGATCCCAAAATAGAGAGAGAGAGAGAGAGAGAGATCCTAACATAGAGAGAGAGAGAGACATCCCAACATCGAGAGAGAGAGGGAGAGAGAGACATCCTAACATAGAGACAGAGAGAGAGAGACGTCCCAACACAGAGAGAGAGAGAGACATCCTAACATAGAGAGAGAGAGAGAGAGAGGCATCCCAACATAGAGAGAGAGAGAGAGACATCCCAACATAGAGAGAGACAGAGAGAGAGAGAGACATCCTAACATAGAGAGAGAGAGAGAGAGACATCCTAACATAGAGAGAGAGAGAGAGAGACATCCCAACATAGAGAGAGAGAGAGACATCCCAACATGGAGAGAGAGAGAGACATCCTCACATCGAGAGAGAGAGACATCCTAACATAGAGAGAGTGAGACATCCTAACATAGAGAGAGAGAGAGAGACATCCCAACATAGAGAGAGAGAGAGACATCCTAACATAGAGAGAGAGAAAGAGAGAAAGAGACACCCCAACATTGAGAGAGAGAGAGAGAGACATCCTAACATCGAGAGAGAGAGAGAGAGAGACATCCCAACATAGAGAGAGAGAGAGAGAGAGAGATCCCAACATAGAGAGAGAGACATCCCAACATAGAGAGAGAGAGATTGAGATCCCAACATAGAGAGAGAGAGAGAGAGAGAGGCATCCCCACATAGAGAGAGAGAGAGAGAGACATCCCAACATAGAGAGAGAGACATCCCAACATGGAGAGAGAGAGAGAGAGACATCCCAACATAGAGAGAGAGAGAGACATCCCAACATAGAGAGAGAGAGAGAGAGACATCCCAACATATATATATATATATACATGGAGAGACATCCTAACAGAGAGAGAGAGAGAGAAAAAGACATCCTAACATAGAGAGAGGGAGAGAGAGACGTCCCAACATAGAGAGAGAGAGAGACATCCCAACATCGAGAGAGAGAGAGAGAGACATCCCAACATCGAGAGAGAGAGTGAGACATCCCAACATAGAAAGAGAGAGAGAGAGAGACATCCCAACATAGAGAGAGAGAGAGAGATCCCAACATACAGAGAGAGAGAGAGAGAGAGACATCCCAACATAGAGAGAGAGAGAGAGATCCCAACATGGAGAGAGAGAGAGAGTGAGATCCCAACATAGGGTGAGAGAGAGAGAGAGATCCTAACATAGAGAGAGAGAGAGGGAGAGACATCCCAACATAGAGAGAGAGAGACATCCCAACATAGAGAGAGAGAGAGAGAGACATCCTAACATCGAGAGAGAGAGAGAGACATCCCACATAGAGAGAGAGAGAGAGAGAGACATCCTAACATCGAGAGAGAGAGACAGACATCCCGACATAGAGAGAGAGAGAGACATCCTAACTTAGGGAGGGAGAGAGAGACATCCCAACATAGAGAGAGAGAGACATCCCAACATAGAGAGAGAGAGACATCCCAACATGGAGAGAGAGAGACAGACATCCCAACATAGAGAGAGAGAGACATCCCAACATAGAGAGAGAGAGAGAGAGAGAGAGATCCTAACATAGAGAGAGAGACAGACAGACAGACATCCCAACATAGAAAGAGAGAGAGAGACATCCCAACATAGAGAGAGAGAGACATCCCAACATAGAGAGAGAGAGAGACAGACATCCCAACATAGAAAGAGAGAGAGAGACATCCCAACATAGAGAGAGAGAGAGACATCCCAAAATAGAGAGAGAGAGACATCCCAACATAGAGAGAGAGACAGACATCCCAACATAGAGAGAGAGAGAGACATCCTAACATAGAGAGAGAGAGAGACATCCTAACATAGAGAGAGAGAGAGAGAGAGAGAGATCCTAACATAGAGAGAGAGAGAGAGAGAGACAGGCATCCCAACATAGAGAGAGAGAGAGAGAGACATCCCAACATAGAGAGAGAGACATCCCAACATAGAGAGAGAGCGAGAGAGAGACATCCTAACATAGAGAGGGAGAGATAGACATCCCAACATAGAGAAAGAGAGAGAGAGAGACATCCTAACAGAGAGAGAGAGATAGAGAGAGAGAGACATGCGAACATAGAGAGAGAGAGAGGGACATTCCAACATAGAGAGAGAGAGAGAGAGATCCCAACATGGAGAGAGAGAGAGACATCCTAACATCGAGAGAGAGAGACATCCCAACATAGAGAGAGAGAGAGAGAGAGAGAGACATCCTAACATCGAGAGAGAGAGAGAGACATCCCAACATAGAGAGAGAGAGACATCCCAACATAGAGAGAGAGAGAGAGAGACATCCCAACATAGGGAGAGAGAGAGAGACATCCTAACATCGAGAGAGAGAGAGAGAGAGAGATCCTAACATAGAGAGAGAGAGAGAGACTTCCCAACATAGAAAGAGAGAGAGAGACATCCCAACATCGAGAGAGAGAGAGACATCCTAACATAGAGAGAGAGAGACATCCCAACATAGAGAGAGAGAGAGAGAGAGACATCCTAACATAGAGAGAGAGAGAGAGACATCCCAACATAGAGAGAGAGAGACATCCCAACATAGAGAGAGAGAGAGAGAGAGAGATCCTAACATCGAGAGAGAGAGACAGACATCCCAACATAGAGAGAGAGAGACATCCCATCATAGAGAGAGAGAGAGAGACATCCCAACATAGGGAGAGAGAGAGAGACATCCAAAAAGAGAGAGAGAGAGAGAGAGATCCCAACATAGAGAGAGAGAGAGAGAGATCCCAACATAGAGAGAGAGAGAGAGATCCTAACATAGAGAGAGAGAGAGACATCCCAACATAGAGAGAGAGAGAGAGAGATCCCAACATAGAGAGAGAGAGAGAGACGTCCCAACAGAGAGAGAGAGAGAGACATCCTAACGTAGAGAGAGAGAGAGACAGGCATCCTAACATAGAGAGAGAGAGAGAGACATCGCAACATAGAGAGAGACAGAGAGAGAGAGAGAGACATCCCAACATCGAGAGAGAGAGAGAGAGAGAGACATCCTAAAATAGAGAGAGCGAGAGAGAGACATCCCAACATAGAGAGAGAGAGAGAGAGACATCCCAACAAAGAGAGAGAGAGAGAGACATCCCAACATAGAGAGAGAGAGAGACATCCCAACATAGAGAGAGAGAGAGTGACATCCCAACAAAGAGAGAGAGAGAGAGACATCCCAACATAGAGAGAGAGAGAGAGAGAGACATCCTAACATAGAGACAGAGAGGGAGAGACGTCCCAACACAGAGAGAGAGAGAGACATCCTAACATAGAGAGAGAGAGAGAGAGAGAGAGAGAGGCATCCCAACATAGAGAGAGAGAGAGAGACATCCCAACATAGAGAGAGACAGAGAGAGAGAGAGACATCCTAACATAGAGAGAGAGAGAGAGAGACATCCTAACATAGAGAGAGAGAGAGAGAGACATCCCAACATAGAGAGAGAGAGAGACATCCCAACATGGAGAGAGAGAGAGACATCCTCACATCGAGAGAGAGAGACATCCTAACATAGAGAGAGTGAGACATCCTAACATAGAGAGAGAGAGAGAGACATCCCAACATAGAGAGAGAGAGAGAGAGACATCCTAACATAGAGAGAGAGAAAGAGAGAAAGAGACACCCCAACATTGAGAGAGAGAGAGAGAGAGACATCCTAACATCGAGAGAGAGAGAGAGAGAGACATCCCAACATAGAGAGAGAGAGAGAGAGAGAGACATCCCAACATAGAGAGAGAGACATCCCAACATAGAGAGAGAGAGATTGAGATCCCAACATAGAGAGAGAGAGAGAGAGAGGCATCCCCACAAAGAGAGAGAGAGAGAGAGACATCCCAACATAGAGAGAGAGACTTCCCAACATGGAGAGAGAGAGAGAGAGACATCCCAACATAGAGAGAGAGAGAGACATCCCAACATAGAGAGAGAGAGAGAGAGACATCCCAACATATATATATATATATACATGGAGAGACATCCTAACAGAGAGAGAGAGAGAGAAAAAGACATCCTAACATAGAGAGAGGGAGAGAGAGACGTCCCAACATAGAGAGAGAGAGAGACATCCCAACATCGAGAGAGAGAGAGAGAGACATCCCAACATCGAGAGAGAGAGTGAGACATCCCAACATAGAAAGAGAGAGAGAGAGAGACATCCCAACATAGAGAGAGAGAGAGAGATCCCAACATACAGAGAGAGAGAGAGAGAGAGAGAGACATCCCAACATAGAGAGAGAGAGAGAGATCCCAACATGGAGAGAGAGAGAGAGTGAGATCCCAACATAGGGAGAGAGAGAGAGAGAGATCCTAACATAGAGAGAGAGAGAGGGAGAGACATCCCAACATAGAGAGAGAGAGACATCCCAACATAGAGAGAGAGAGAGAGAGACATCCTAACATCGAGAGAGAGAGAGAGACATCCCACATAGAGAGAGAGAGAGAGAGAGACATCCTAACATCGAGAGAGAGAGACAGACATCCCGACATAGAGAGAGAGAGAGACATCCTAACTTAGGGAGGGAGAGAGAGACATCCCAACATAGAGAGAGAGAGACATCCCAACATAGAGAGAGAGAGACATCCCAACATGGAGAGAGAGAGACAGACATCCCAACATAGAGAGAGAGAGACATCCCAACATAGAGAGAGAGAGAGAGAGAGAGAGATCCTAACATAGAGAGAGAGACAGACAGACAGACATCCCAACATAGAAAGAGAGAGAGAGACATCCCAACATAGAGAGAGAGAGACATCCCAACATAGAGAGAGAGAGAGACAGACATCCCAACATAGAAAGAGAGAGAGAGACATCCCAACATAGAGAGAGAGAGAGACATCCCAAAATAGAGAGAGAGAGACATCCCAACATAGAGAGAGAGACAGACATCCCAACATAGAGAGAGAGAGAGACATCCTAACATAGAGAGAGAGAGAGACATCCTAACATAGAGAGAGAGAGAGAGAGAGAGAGATCCTAACATAGAGAGAGAGAGAGAGAGAGACAGGCATCCCAACATAGAGAGAGAGAGAGAGAGACATCCCAACATAGAGAGAGAGACATCCCAACATAGAGAGAGAGAGAGAGAGAGACATCCTAACATAGAGAGGGAGAGATAGACATCCCAACATAGAGAAAGAGAGAGAGAGAGACATCCTAACAGAGAGAGAGATCGAGAGAGAGAGACATGCGAACATAGAGAGAGAGAGAGGGACATTCCAACATAGAGAGAGAGAGAGAGAGATCCCAACATAGAGAGAGAGAGAGACATCCTAACATCGAGAGAGAGAGACATCCCAACATAGAGAGAGAGAGAGAGAGAGAGACATCCTAACATCGAGAGAGAGAGAGAGACATCCCAACATAGAGAGAGAGAGACATCCCAACATAGAGAGAGAGAGAGAGAGACATCCCAACATAGGGAGAGAGAGAGAGACATCCTAACATCGAGAGAGAGAGAGAGAGAGAGAGAGATCCTAACATAGAGAGAGAGAGAGAGAGACTTCCCAACATAGAAAGAGAGAGAGAGACATCCCAACATAGAGAGAGAGAGAGACATCCTAACATAGAGAGAGAGGGACATCCCAACATAGAGAGAGAGAGAGAGAGAGACATCCTAACATAGAGAGAGAGAGAGAGACATCCCAACATAGAGAGAGAGAGACATCCCAACATAGAGAGAGAGAGAGAGAGATCCTAACATCGAGAGAGAGAGACAGACATCCCAACATAGAGAGAGAGAGACATCCCATCATAGAGAGAGAGAGAGAGACATCCCAACATAGGGAGAGAGAGAGAGACATCCAAAAAGAGAGAGAGAGAGAGAGAGATCCCAACATAGAGAGAGAGAGAGAGAGATCCCAACATAGAGAGAGAGAGAGAGATCCTAACATAGAGAGAGAGAGAGACATCCCAACATAGAGAGAGAGAGAGAGAGAGATCCCAACATAGAGAGAGAGAGAGAGACGTCCCAACAGAGAGAGAGAGAGAGACATCCTAACGTAGAGAGAGAGAGAGACAGGCATCCCAACATAGAGAGAGAGAGAGAGACATCGCAACATAGAGAGAGACAGAGAGAGAGAGAGAGACATCCCAACATAGAGAGAGAGAGAGAGAGAGAGAGACATCCTAAAATAGAGAGAGCGAGAGAGAGACATCCCAACATAGAGAGAGAGAGAGAGAGACATCCCAACATAGAGAGAGAGAGAGACATCCCAACATAGAGAGAGAGAGAGAGACATCCCAACAAAGAGAGAGAGAGAGAGACATCCCAACATAGAGAGAGAGAGAGAGACATCCTAACATAGAGAGAGAGAGAGAGACATCCTAACATAGAAAGAGAGAGAGAGAGACATCCCAACATAGAGAGAGAGAGAGAGAGACAGACATCCCAACATAGAGAGAGAGAGAGAGAGACATCCTAACATAGAGAGGGAGAGAGAACGAGACACCCCAACATAGAGAGAGAGAGAGAGAGATCCCAACATAGAGAGAGAGAGACATCCCAACATAGAGAGAGAGAGAGAGACATCCCAACATCGGGAGAGAGAGAGAGACACCCCAACATAGAGAGGGAAAGAGAGAGATCCCAACATCGAGAGAGAGAGAGAGATCCCAAAATAGAGAGAGAGAGAGAGAGAGATCCTAACATAGAGAGAGAGAGAGACATCCCAACATAGAGAGAGAGAGAGAGAGAGACATCCTAACATAGAGACAGAGA